>NW_028244199.1:0-78270 GCF_964263255.1 Lissotriton vulgaris | reverse complement strand
CAGAGGGCTTGGGAAGGGCCAATGGTGTTCCTGTTGATGAAGGGGCAGGCGAAGTCTTGGATGATGTTGAAGAGTTCCTTGGTGTAGTTGGTGTTTACCTCTAAGCAGGTGGTCAGGGCTTCTATTTTGGTTTCTTTGAGCTGGTGTGCTACTCTGGAAAACACTGATAATATTGATTCTAAACAGTGCCCAGATCGCTCACTCCTTTTGCCTGAAGTACCTTTCCTTTAATTTTCTTTCCTCTCTATTCTTACCTCTCCAGTACGGTGCAGGACTGTGCCTTACTGCAAAAATTGTTTGTTGCTAAATGTATCTAAATTCTTAAACACTTGAATTGTTCTATAATAAATTCCTTGTCCGGCTGGGCAAGGAAAAATATATAGCAGCCTATTGTGGTCTATATAGTCATTGTTCGATCATTCCCTTTTAGCTTAGGACCCTTAATAAGTCATTCAGGCTGGGGCAGTCGAGGAAGTCTTTGTGGATGATGGCCATGTCTCTGCTGTTTTTTTTGGGGTGGTTGTTGTGGGTCATCTTGTATCTGGGGGCACAGCGATGGCGATGTTGGGTGTAGACGAGGGGGTGAGCCAGGTTACGGTGATGAACATAATGTTGGGTGCGAGGGTGGTTACAGTGCTCCATACCTCAATCAATCAATCAGGAGTTTGTTAAAGCGCGACTACTCACCCGTAAGGGTCCCAAGGCGCTAGGGGTGGGGGGGGGGGGTGCAGGTTCCATTCCATCAAGGAGGGGGTCTGTCGAAGAACCAGGTTTTGAGGTTTCTTGCGAAGATGGGGAGCGATGTTGTCTGTCTGAGGTGGAGCGGAAGGGCGTTCCATGCTTTGGCCGCGAGGAAGGAGAAGGAGCGGCCTCCCGATCTGGTCTTTCTGGTGCGGGGGACCACGGCGTAGGAAAGCTGGGCTCATCGTAGGGTCCTTTGGGGTGCGTGGAATTTGAGTCGGCTGTTCAGGTATGCTGGTCCGGTGCCGTGGAGGGCCTTGTGTGCGTGGGTGAGCATCTTAAGGTGATTCTCGCCTCGACAGGGAGCCAGTGGAGTGTGCGCAGGTGCTGGGAGATGTGGCAGTGTTTTGGCAGGTTGAGGACCAGTCTTGCGGCGGCGTTCTGGATGTTCTGTAGCTTGCGGATGAGGTTTTTGTTTATTCCGGCGTAGAGTGCGTTACCGTAGTCGAGTCTGATGGTGACCAGGGCGTGAGTGACTGTCTTTCGGTGTTCGAGGGGGATCCATTTGAAGGTCTTACGAAGGAGGCGGAGGGTGTGGAAGCAGGAAGATGAGACAGAGTTGATCTGGCGGTCCATTTTGAGCTCGGAGTCCAGGATGATTCCCAGGTTGCGTGCGTGGTCTGTGGGGGTTGGCGGGATTCCAAGGGCGGTGGGCCACCAGGTGTCGCTCCAGGCGTCGGGGTTTGGGCCCATGATGAGTACTTCTGTTTTGTTGGTGTTTAGTTGAAGGCAGCTGTTTTTCATCCATTTGGCGACGGCTTCCATGCCTTCTTGAAAGTTGCGTCTGGCGGTGTTGGGCTCGTTGGATAGGGAGAGGATGAGCTGGGTGTCGTCTGCATATGACACGATGTTGAGTCCGTAAGTTCTGACGATGGGGGCAAGTGGAGCCATGTAGACGTTGAAGAGCGTCGGGCTGAGGGAGGAGCCCTGGCAGAGGGACCTGACATTGAGTAAAGCACAGAGGAGTTGAGGTTTGAGGGTTGTCCAAAGCGGGATGGTTAACAGGGGTTCTGATGTGGCAGGAGAGGTGGCAGTGGAGATAGGATAACAATACCATATTTGACAGCTGTATTTTCTATAAATGTGTAAATTGCCAATTCAAAAAATACTTACCTAATATTGAAGATATTGGTATCTAAATGAATATAAATATCTGTGTTATTTTTATAAATTGGTGTTGGATATCTAAATAAAGTGTGTGCCTCATTTATTGACTCTGTGTGAGGAAGAAGTGCCTAACGCTCCCCTCTGATAAGCCTAAGGCTGTTTGGCCACACTACCACAAAATAGAGCATCTTGACATAGTTAAAGCAAGCCCCTGTACCCTAATAAGGGCTACCTTGACTATCTTCACAGTGCATATTTTTTGGTACACTATATAGAGAGCCAGCTTCCTACACCCAAAGCTGAGGAGGAGTCAGTCTTTATTTAGATCTTTCATTTACTCAATACATGATTAACATTTAGATGGCAAACCACACATTTCTACTGTTTATGAAAAAAAGCCAAAATAACTTTGAATGCAGGTCTCTTAAAAAACACAAATCTGTTCATTCTTTCTCACATCCCTCATTCTCAATCATTCTAAACACAAACCACTCTTTCTCATATATACAAAAGCTTGTATTTGTATTTATAGGGGCTTTATACTGTAATTGTAATTGTAATAAGTTCTTATATAGCGCAAACTGCCACCCTGCGGGTATCCTGGTGCTTAGACTAAAAAACTACCAGCATGCGAGCGGGCCAAGGTATCCAGAAGAAGAGGGATCAGTCTTGGTCTTACTTCCTTTTGTAGACAATGGATTTTGGGGGCTTCATACATTGTTAAGCCTTTGTTAGCACTTTTGGCAAAAGATACTCCAGAGCCCCTCCCTTGGTCAGATGAATGTGAAACTGCTTTTCGGCAGTTACAAGCCCTTTGTTCAGCACCAGTGTTGGGTACACCAGATTATACGAAGCCTTTTACACTTTATGTGCATGAGAAAGATTGATGCGCATTGTCAGTTTTAGTCCAGTTACATGGCGATAAGCAACGTCCCTGTGCATATTTTTAAGCAGTTCTTGATCCTGTTGCCCGAGCGTTACCTGGATGTTTTCGCTCAGTTGCAGCAACAACTGTGTCAATACGACAGAGTGAAGGGATAGTTTTGTTGCATAAGTTGTTAGTGTTGGTACCCCATGCGGTTGATGCCCTTTTAAATCAGACAAAGACGCAGCACTTAACTAGTGCTCGTCTGACAGGATATAAACTGACATTGCAAGCTCCTCATATTACATTGAAGAGATGCACAACTTTAAATCCAGCCGTACTCGTGCTGCCACCCTCATTTGAAACACGAAATGTACTTGATTGCGTGACCGGATTATGCCCTGACGAGAGTTTCGATAACTTTTAAACTTGAGGTGTTACTTCTTCGTGGAGTCTACTTTGAACTCTGACTTTATTTTCTTATCGCGCTACTTGGAACTGGTAGTCAGTGGTGTTGCCAGCATCCTAAATACATGTGCTGCCCTGATGAAGTCTATATGCATACAATGCTAATTAGACGAAACACATGTTGGCTAGAAATCAAAAGGATGCTGTTGTGAACATTAAAGAAGAAGACTGACACTTATTTTGGAATATGATGTTTCATATTTGATTTATGATTTGTATAATACGACTGTCCGAATTTGCTCGAGATATATCGTGTTTATCTTTGTTGATGTGGATATCTACATTATATGGTGACGGTTAGATAGACGTCATCTCTATCCCTAGTAGCAGCCCTAATAAGTTTAATTAATTACTGATGACAATTGAGCGCAAGCGTATAACCTTCTATCTACTGTTCTTCTGCTTTGTTTAAATCCAGCTACTTTGTTACCGTATCCAGCGACTCAGCCTCAGTCACAAGAAACACATGATTGTATATTTCTGACTGAGGAACAGACAAATGGTTGCATTGATTTGCAGGATACCCCCCTTCCAGATGTGGATGGTGAATTGTGGGTTGATGGGTCTTGTTTGAAATTACCGGATGGCACGACCTCAGCCGCGTATGCAATCACCACGCTTGAAACAATAGTGGAGACAGATCGCATACCACAGAAATCGGCTCAAGAAGCTGAACTGATAGCCTTGACATGAGCATGTGAGCTTAGTAAAGATCTATGTGTGAACATCTATACAGATAGCCGTTATGCCTTTAGAGTGGCGCACAATTTCAGCCTACTCTGGAAGGAAAGAGGCTTTCTTACATCTCATGGAATGCAGATAATGCACAGAGACTTAGTGCATAATCTTTTGACTGCATTGACATATATGAAGAAAATAGCCATTGTTAAGTGTAGTGCACACAAGAAAGTGACAGACAGGATTGGACAAGGTAATGCCTTTGCAGATCATGTAGCACGTAAAACTGCGACGCAGAGAAGCACTACTTCTATGTATGTAGTGAAGTCACAAGCTGAGCGTTGGCATGATGCAAGGCAGGAAGTACGAGAGATACAGAAATCTGCTTCTGAAAAGGAACGTGAACAATGGTCTGAAGAGGGAGAGTTGGATGACGAGGGTTGTTGGCGGAACAAGCAGATGGATAGGTGGAAGCTGCCTATAGCTTTTGTACAACCTAAGTTTCAGATGGCACATGGGCTAGCACATGTTGGAGCTTTAGCAATAACGAAATCGCTTACGCAAGTTTGGGAGCATCCATAAATTGCTAGCACAGCTAAGAGAGTAGTACAGTCCTGTTTGATCTGTTTGCAATATAATCCAGGAAAGGGGACTCGAACTCCAGCTGGAGGATTTGCTACACCAACTGCACCTTTTGAAGTCCTGCAAATGGACTATATCCAACTTGAGCGTTGTAATAATTTTGAAGTATGTTCTAGTGGTGGTTTGTGCTTTCAGTAAATGGATTGAAGCGTACCCCACGAAGGATAATACTGCTATTACTACGGCTAAAGTGTTGCTGAAGGAATTCTTTCCTAGATTTGGTGTTTGCAAACTCCTATGGAGCGATAACGGACCTCATTTTGTTGGGGAAGTTTGCGATTGTGTGTGTGGTATGTTAGTTAAATCGTCCTGAGGCGGAAAGCCGGGACTAGCAGAGTGTAATTGCTTGCTATTTTAAATCGCCGGATTTTAACTCACATTGAACACGAGTCCGAAAATATTTTATATTTTGTCACTCACCCGCCTAAATACCGCTGGACCTTAGCGATTTATCCTTCTCTGCCAACGGACTGTTGTAGAAAATTATCGGGCCCATCTGGCTGTTGATCTCTACCGGATCATACCTACTGCAGCCGATTGGACGCTGCCTGGGGGACCGCCATCTTAGGTGAGGAGCAGGAGCAGGGATAGCAGTCTAGGGCTAGGCCTCTCCCGCCCTCCCGCCCTAGTTCACTACAAAATGGAGCCTTTATCCTGGAGGAGCAGCGGACGGGCGCAGCGGGCGCGCCGGCGGCGCGCCAAAGGCAAGCCCGTCTGCGCCCGTCCGCGACGGGCCGGGACTAGGGGCCATAACCCCTGCTCATTCGGCCAGCCAAATATTGAAAAAGATAACAAGAGTAATTACATACACAAGCAGCGAACTCAGGAAATTAAATACCTTTGACACAAAACAATCCATGTCTTGCGCAAAATTAGGACCCCTTAACACTATGGGGCCAATTGGGTGTCAGAACTGCAAATGGGAGAGCGATCCCTGGTACTATCCGGTCAATACAAACATCCAAGATTTAGCACTAAGATGTATCTACCTCAATGCAAGATCCCTTCCAAAACATGCGATCGAAATCTGGGATATTCTGAATACCGATAAACCCGATTTGGCCATTATCACTGACACTTGGCTTGATAAACATAGCACCCCGGACATTGCATTGGCACTCCCAGCAGAGTATAAAATTCTTAATCTGAATAGGGAGAATAAAAAGGGAGGTGGAGTAGCAGTCTTGTTTAGAGACTCCCTCATGTGTAGACAAGAGACGATCATACAGGCCAACAGCCATGAAGCTATGGCATTCTCAGTGTCTATAAATACCAATATTTTATTTGGTGGGGTGAGTATTTATAATCCTCCAGGCTGTACGTCAGACTTTAGCACTCAGTTGCTGGCACAAATCATGCCGATTTGTCTCAAAAATAAAAACATCTTTCTCCTAGGGGATTTTAACATTCACTATGACGAGAGTAATAATCGCTTAACTACAGGTTTAGAGGAGAATATGGAAATCTTACAGCTGTCTCAGAAAATAAAACACCCAACACATAGGGCTGGACACATATTAGATTTGATGTTCTCTAATTTAAGCTCAATACTTATCAAAGGAATAAAATCAATGACATGGACAGATCACTCCATGATTGAGTTCATCATCAATCTACCTGTCAAAAACACCAGACCCCTAGTTCCTGAAGCGGCAGAAAGTAGGAGTTGGAAAAATGTCACAGTAGAAGCTTTCCAGCAACACTTTTCATATTCTTATACAGCAAAATCTAATATTAATGATGAAATCGACCACCTCCAGAACCATATCTCAGTACTACATACTAATACTAAGCCTAGGCGTGTTAGGTCAGAAAACTGGTATGGGCCAGAATTAAAGTTATTAAAAAGGAAATGTACATCATTGGAGCACAAATGGAGACTTTTAAAAACCCACGATGCCAGAGTGTCTTATAAGAAAGAACTCTTATTATACAATAAAGCCATTAGGAACGCTAAGAAGGAATACTTTTCCTGCAGAATAACTGAAAATAAAAATTCATCCAAAGAACTTTTTAAAATAGTCAGAGAACTATGTAGTTCTGTAAGTCTCTCATTGAGTTTGACTCCCTCTCAAGGAGGTTGTGATGAAATGAATAATTTTTTCTGTGAGAATATAGATACAATTTATTCCTCCTTCTCCCACACCAACTTGGAATGTCCAGAGGCCCATGACTTGCCCATTCCTCAGATTAGTTGTACCAGCTTTGGCCCATTCTCGGAAGAGGCAGTGGGTAAAGTCATGTTAGAAATAAAATCAGGCTCCCCGTTGGACCCATGTCCACATCACATTTTTTCACAACTGACCCCAATAATATTCCCAGCAGTAACGCAAGCACTGAACCATTCGCTGGAATCTGCTGTATTCCCATTGATCTGGAAGAACGCCATAGTGACCCCTCTATTAAAAAAAGCAGGCTTAGACATCAATAATCCTGCTAATTATAGACCCATATCCCAACTACCCTACTTATCTAAAGTTTTAGAAAAATTGGTCAACAGGTAATTGTCCAGTTTTCTTGAAACTAACCATTTATTAGATATTTCACAAACGGGTTTTAGGGTCAAAAATAGCACGGAGACGACACTCTTGTCCGTGCTGGATACCATCAGAATGCATGTAGATCGCGGGAAAACAGTTGCCTTGATATTACTTGACCTCTCGGCGGCGTTTATACCGTACCACACAACCTGCTATTACAAACTCTGGCAGCAAAAGGTATCCGGGATAGAGCATGGGGGTGGCTGCAATCATTCTTAATGGACAGAACGCAATCTGTGCGCATGGGTAATTTTTCATCCCCGCTCAGGAATATCAAATACGGGGTGCCACAAGGGGCCTCACTGAGCCCAACGTTGTTTAACGTGTTCGTGTCCTCCCTAGCAGCAATAGGAAGAAAGTGGGGTGTCGAAATCTGTTCTTATGCAGATGACACCCAACTAATTGTAATCCTGGATGAGAATGATGACCCTAAAAACAGGTTACTAAACTGTCTTTCTGAATTGTCTGACTGGATGTATGGACATTGCCTTAAACTGAACGCAGACAAATCAGAAATACTGCTGTTCGGTAGACATACTCAACTATGGAATGACAGTTGGTGGCCGGCATCCCTGGGCACCCCCCCAATACCAACATCTACAGCAAGGAATTTGGGAGTAACAATTGACACCACCCTGTCTATGAAATCTCACGTGACAACAATCTGCGGCAAAGGCTTTGCCTTGCTAAAGATGCTAAGAAGAGTCTTCCCCTGGATTCCCATGGAGTGCAGAAAGATCCTGGTTCAGTCTTTGCTGGTGAGCAGGCTGGACTACGGAGATTCCCTGTTTGTAGGTATGGCAGACTATCTTTTTGCCAAACTACAAATAGTGCAGAATGCGGCAGCCAAGGCCATATTCAAGAAAAGGAAATTTGACTCCGCCAAGAGCTGCTTGGGAGAACTCCATTGGCTGCCTATGAGGCAGAGAGCAACTTTTAAAATGCTGTGTATAACACACAGAGCACTGTACAACACAGGCCCACCCATCCTAAGTAATAGGATTCAGTTTTATGTACCATCTAGAAATCTCCGCTCTCAAGTCACAGCAAGAGCAACAACAACTCGAGTGAAGAGAGCCAGGATGGGAGAGCGAGCTTTCTCCCACATAGCCGCAACCAAATGGAATGAACTGCCTGTGGCTCTTAGACTTATGGACTGCCACACATCATTCAGGAAACAACTGAAAACTCTCCTTTTTCCCAAATTAGACTAAAATGCTAGGTCTCAAGTTATACCACCACTTATCATAGTCGCTGCAGCGCCGTGATATCCTATTCAGGATGATTGTTAGCGCTTTATAAGAAAAATAACAAATAACAAATAACAAAGTATGTCCTGAAGGGATTAGGAATCAAACAGAAGTTCCACGCAGTGTTCCATCCACAATCAGCCGGGTTGGTGGAAAGGTATAATGCTACTCTGAAGTTGAAAATAGCGAAGATACAGGCCTCTACATCTTTGACTTGGCCAGATGCGTTGCCTTTGGCATTATTGTCTATTAGATCAGTGCCACATTCTCGAACAGGCCTCACCCCCTACGAGGTGGTGTTTGGAAGGCCTATGAATGTCTGAGGAATTCCGAAACCGAGTTCTATATGTGATGTACCTTGTGTCCTAATGAATGACTATTTGGCACAATTAACTGACAGCTTGGTTTCTATTCATCAACAGGTTCGAGAAGCACTCCCTGACAGATCTACGGTGAAGGCCATAACCTCCGACCTGGTGATCAGGTTATGATAAGAGCGTTTGAGAGGTCAAGCAGCTTCGACCCGAGGTAGCGTGGACCAGAGCAAGTGCTCCTCGCCACGAGAACAGAGGTTCGAGTCACCAACAAGAAAAACGGGGTGCATAGTACCCATTGTCGCAAGGTATTGTCAACCTTGGTGGAACCTGCTGTGCTGACCGATCATTGAGAGATCCTGACTACGGAGAAAGGCCAATCTATATCACCTGATGAATCTGCGGAGTTCTTCCTGGACCAGACGACTCTTGGAGCATTGCGATACAACTTGAGGCCAAGAAAAGAATTTGCAGTTTTAAAAGAGCCAGGTTGAGCAACCGCCCTGGGTAGTGGAAACGGAATGCCGATATGACAAGGGGGGGGGATCAGCCCTGCCTAGTGTAGTGACATCCGTCTTGATCTTCGGTGACGAAACCAACGTCTACCCTCGGGAGAAGAGCTCTTAGAATTATTTTTGTTTTTGTGTTTTCTCATGTTTTTAGAAATAGTTGATGTTGCTGCTAAAATGAATAAAAAGAATTTTTTCGGTGTTATAGGGTTCTGTAGTAGGGGATCTCTGTGTATAGTCATAATCTAGTGATTAGTCCCGCTCATGTGCGTGGACCCCGGCAATCAAAAATAATCTCTTAAGTTGTCAAAAAATTGCAGAACTGCAAAGACACTTAAGAGAGAATTTAAAGACAAATAATGCAGCCCATGTCCACAGGCTACACTGTCCAGTACTTCAACTAGAAATTCCACCAAAAACACCACACATACAACACAGCCTGCCCAGTTTCCTCACAGAGAAACTTGCCTCTACCAGTAAACGCCTCTGGAATGATAGAGAGGAAGGCCTGGACAGACAAGCCCCATAGGCTGTCATTATGTGGCTTAAATAGGATACTGTGCCTTTAAGAGAACTTTCCAGAACTTCTCCCAGTATCCCAGAATGCACAGCAGGTCCCATTTACTTTCAGTTCTTTTTTCCGGCTCCTGCTAACAGGACCCTGGCATTGAGCTCTCCCTTTTTCAAGGGTTTATTGGATTTTTTTTGTGCACTTTGTGATTTAAAAGTGTATCAGTTTTTGACTTGGTGCTTTCTCTTCACTCCTGTGTGTTTGTTCAGGTGTTTTAGGGCTCTAAAATGCCTGCTCTTTTCAACAAATGCCCTGTCTGTGGGAGGAAGAAGGCCAATACTGATCCACACGAGGTCTGCATTATCTCCCTTCCTGAAGCACATGTCCCTGAAGAGTGTGACATCTGCAAGAACCTTTCTGCAAGGACTCTTAGGGAAAGGCTGAAGATTAGGCTTCAAGGCTTGGAGGACAGACGTCTGCAGGCTGCAGGTGGGTCTGGGCAGACCGGGAAGGCTCCCTCTGCCTCTGCTGAGGCCTCTCGGGGGCTCCCCAGAGGCAGGAAGACCAGCAAACGGTCCCGGCCTCCGTCGACGTCGATTGCATCAACGACAACGTCGAGAGGGATGACAACGGTGTGTTCACCATCTCCCCGGGGCTCCGGGTCGAGACGACGGGAAAGATCGATGTCGAAGGGCCGAGGTAGGCCTCCGTCGAAGTCCCAGTCAACAGCCTCTTCGTCGTTGACGTCAACGTCGAGCCATCGACGTCGAAGAAGGCATGACAGGCATCGGCGTTCGCCGTCGAGGCGACACTGAAGATCGGCGTCGGGAAGACGGTCGGCGTCGATACTATGACGATCGTCGTCGAGGGGATCCTCGCCGTCGAGGTCCTCGAAGGAGCGGTCGGTGTTGAGGAAGAGCCGACGTTCGTTGTCGAGGTATGAACTCTCGACGTCGCGGAGACGGCGTTCGGCGTCGAGGAAGACGCGTTCGACGTAGCGGAGGCGGCGATCGACGCCGGAGTCGCGGAGGCGACATTCGACGCCGGAGACACGACGTTCGGCGTCGAGGAGGAAGTGATCAGCATCTAGGAGTCGTTCCAACTCCCCTAAGAGGCGCAGGAGGAGTTCTGGCGCCTGAAGTCATGCTGGTACCGGTGGAGGGCGCCGGAAAAGGCGATCGCCTGCTGGAGGGACTGGGTCACAGTCCCCTCCCCCAAAGAAGTCACCGGGCTTGGTGTACTCTGTGGTTTACACACCACCTCGGCCTAAGGCCCCTCCTCCCCCTGTTCCTGAGGAGGATCCTCCCGTCAAGCCGCCACTACCTCCCTCAGGACAACCACCACCACTTCCGCCACGTGGGCCCGTCCCTCGGACGGAGGTACCTCCCGTGCCTCCTCCAAGGTCGACGTCACTGTCTCCCCTTCCCACACCACCTAAGGGGACGCCGAAACCGAAGCATCCACGGACCGGGAGGTCGCGTTCTCGTTCCAGGAGGAGGGAACGATCACGCAACAGGTCATCCACGAGATCGAGACGACTCCACAGGAGGCACAGGTCTCGTTCCCTGACGAGGTCCTCAGAGACCAGGGACTACTCCCCGACTCTGTCGGAGTCACCGGAGACGAGAGTGTTAAATGAGGGGATGTTGGTGGCGAATCAGGTCATCAGTGCTGCGGCTGATTCTTCCCTCCTGGCGGCGCATGGCTTCTGCCATGGGATCAACCAGAGACGACATGCTTGGCTCCGCCTCACGTCGTTAAAGCCTGACGCCCAACAGAGGGTTGCCAATTTGCCATTCTCTGGCTAAACTCTGTTCGGGAAACATGCGGATGACGAAATGGCCCGCATGAAGGCTGAGGCTGAGACGCTCACGGCTATGGGCCTGGAGAAGCCCAAAGAGACTAAGAAGTCCTACCGACCGTTCCAGAGGCGGTTCGGTGGACAGGGCAGAGGGCGTGGGACAGCAGCAACAACAACAACAGCCTTTCCGAAGGCTGTTCCAGAAGCGCCAGAAAGGCAGAGGAGGCCAACAGTCGGCAACAGCGACCAAAGGCCCGTCCGGGTCTAGGCCCTGAGCGCTTACTTCCCCTACATCCGTTACCCACTCCGGTGGGGGGAAGCGTTCAATTTTTTCTGGCAGAGTGGAGAAAAATTACTCAGGACAAGTGGGTGCTGAATATTGTTTGCAATGGATACAGTCTTCGGTTCACCAGCCCACCTCCATGAGTTCCTCCGGTGAGCTCGCAGTATCAACTGCGCGAACTCCAGGCGTTGGCCGATATCCTGTTAAGGAAAAGGGCGATAGAAGACGTACCTCTGTCCCAAAGAGGAAGAGGTCTGTACTCCCGGTTCTTCCTGGTTCGCAAGAAGGACAAGAACGAGTTCAGGCCCATTCTGGACTTGCGACAGGCAAACAAGTGGATTCGCAGAGAAAAGTTTCGCATGCTGTTGTTGCATCAGATTTATCCTCAGTTGCAACAGGGAGACTGGCTGTGTGCTATAGACCTACAGGATGCGTACTTCCATGTGCCCATTGCACACAAACACAGGAAGTTCCTGCGATTCCAAGTCAGCGCCAATCACTATCAATACACAGTACTCCCATTCGGACTGAAGTCTGCGCCGAGAACATTCTCGAAGTGCATGGCGGTAGTAGCAGCACACCTGAGGAAGAACAAGGTGTTCGTCTACCCGTACCTGGACGATTGGTTGATCAAGGCCTCCTCCTTCTCGGAAGCTCAAGCGCACTTCCAGAAGACGTGCGTTCTCTTGAACAAGCTGGGGTTGCACATCAACATGTCCAAGTCTGTCCCGACTCCGGTCCAATGCATACAGTACTTGGGAGCCTCCATCAATACGCTGTCAGCAAGCGTGTCTGATTCGGAGGAGCGGCGCTTATCACTCCTTCGGAAGGCTCAGGCTCTTATGACCACTCCATCTACAACAGTGAGGACGGTGTCTTCTCTACTGGATCGATGGCCTCTTGTAGCCACACGCACAACTGCACATGAGATCGTTGCAGGAGTGCTTGGAGGACCAGTGGGATCAGAGGAAAGAATCTTGGGACGACAAGATACGACTGTCTCTGCATGCTCTTCAGTCTCTGAAGTGGTGGTGTTCGGCGGAGAATCTCCTCAGAGGGGTTCCCTTCCACAAGGACATTCCCACGCAGACAGTTGTGACGGATGCTTCCCTACACGGCTGGGGGGCGCACTCAGGAGACTTGCAGATTCAAGGGACGTGGTCCCCGATGAAGTCCACGTATCACATCAATTTCCTGGAACTCAGAGCTGTTCACTTGGCACTGAAGGCCTTTCATCTGTCCTTCCAGACCAACTCCCTGCTTGTACAGACGGACAATACGACCACGATGTATTACCTCAACAAGCAGGGGGCGTCGAGATCACGCACTCTGTCGCAGGAGGCGCAGGCGATCTGGCACTGGCTTCTGGCCAGAGGACTGACGATAACGGCTACCTGTCTGCCAGGTGTGCAGAATGTTTAGGCAGACGCACTGAGCAGACTGATTCAGGAAAACCACGAATGGGTCATAAACGACGAAGTACTAGGAGAAGTCTTCGCAAGGTGGGGGACTCCAGACGTAGATCTGTTCGCCACCGCCGAAAACAGCAAATGCCGAGACTTCGCCTCCAGGTACTACCAGCAGGGGATGCTGGGGAATGCTCTATGGATCGACTGGTCGAACAGCTTTCTGTACGCTTTTCCACCCATTCCCCTGATTCCGGCGGTACTCATCAAACTGGCCCGGTCCAGAGCGAGGATGATACTCATTGCCCCGGAATGGCCCAGGCAGTGGTGGTTCACAGACCTTCTTCACTGGTCTCTCCTTCCTCACATACGGCTGCCGTGCAGGCCGGACCTTCTCACGAAGTTCGGGGGGCAGATGTTGCACCCCAACCTCTTGTCTTTGAGTTTGGCGGCATGGCTCCTGAGATAGTGCAATATGGCCATTTGAATCTACCTGAAGATTGTATGGACATACTGAAGGAGTCTAAGAGGCCTTCCACTCGGACTTCCTATGCTTACAAGTGGAAGAGGTTCTGTATCTGGTGCAAGTCCAAGAACTTTGACCCGACGACGTGCAAGGAAGATGTCATCCTTCCTTACCGTCTACATTTGGCGCAGTCTGGACTTAATGTTCACTCCATTAAGGTTCATCTCGCTGCATTGACTGCCTACAGGAAATGCCCTTCACAGACTTCCTTCTTCCAGATCCCTGTGATCAAAGATTTTCTGGAAGGCTTGAAGAAAGTATTCCCTCCTGTCAGGCTTCCTTCGCCTTCATGGGAACTGAATGTGGTGCTGTCCAGATTGATGAAGGAGCCTTTTGAGCCTATTCATAATGCTTCGTTGCAGCACCTGTCCTGGAAGGCGGCGTTCCTCGTGGCCATTACATCGGCCCGCAGGGTGAGTAAAATTCAGGTGTTGTGTTGCCAAGAACCTTATACTGTATTTCATGCTGCTACGGTTGTTATGCGTACTCACCCTAAATTTCTTCCCAAGGTTATTTCTGATTTTCATGTCAACCAAACCATAACTTTGCCTACGTTTTTTCAGAATCCTTCATCTCCAGCGGAAAGGTCTCTACATTCCCTGGATGTTAGGAGGGTGTTGAAATTTTATCTGGATGAAACCAAAGATATTCGTAGGTCTGACCAATTGTTTGTCAATTATGGATCAGTCAGGACGGGTCTTGCTACCTCTAAGCAGTCCATTTCTAGGTGGATTGTGTCCTGCATACAATTAATCAGACTTATTAGAGGGCGAAGGTATAAGTTGAAAAGAATCGGGCTAATTGCAGAGCCCTGCGGCACTCCCTGTTTTACCTCTCTCACCGCCGAACGAAACGGCGGCAAAGCCACAGATTGTCACCTGTTACAAAGGTATGATGCCAGCCAGCCCAAGGCTGAGCCAGCTACCCCGGACTCCCGGAGCCTGCTTAGTAGAACCGCATGGTCCACCGTGTCGAACGCGGCCGACATGTCAAGCAACACCAGAAACGCTGCTCCTCCCATGTCGACACGCGGTCGTCCAAAACGGCCACCAAAGCAGACTCCGTACCGTGGGCCGGCCTAAACCCAAAATTGGGCCACGTCCAAAAGGTCGTTGGATTCAAGATAGCTGGACAGGACTCTAGTGAACAATTTCGCTAAGATTTTTATTGAGAAAGGCAAGAGTGAAATAGGCCTATAGTTGGTCGGACATAAAGACTCCAAGGTGGCTTTTTTTAGCAGTGGGGTAATTACTGCCAGTTTCCAGCTATCCGGGACCGTGGCCGTGGTCAATGACTGGCAACAGATGGAATGGAGCGGAGGGAAGAGCTCTGCCTGGAACGCCTTCCAAAACTTATGTGGCAAGGGGTCTAGCGGGGAGCCGGATGACACACCATTCGCCAACAGACAGAAATCCTCCAGGGAGGGAATAGGAAAGCAGGTCAGCTGAGGCTGTATTGCTTCCTCCATAATCACCTCCCGAGCTACTCCGCTGACTAGTTCCAAGGAGCATAAATCAGGGTGGCTAGATAGATCAGGGGCCGAAAGTCCCTCCAAGATGGTATTAATTTTTTCCTCAAAAGCCAGGGCTAATGAGTCGCATAGTTCCTGCGAGGCCGGAATGGCAGATGTAGCACAGGCTGGGTTGGAGAGATTTTTAACCAACTTAAACAAGGTTTGTGACTTGTTCCCAGCTTTGGCCAATGTGGCCTTGAGAAGCTTAGCTTTAGCCAACCTAATCTGAGTTTTATACTCCTGGAGGGTTTTTTTATAGACCAGTCTATCTGTTTCCGAATAGTGTCTTCTCCAAACCCGCTCCGCCTGCTTGCAACGAAGTCTCTGCTGGAGAAGGTCACTAGAAAACCAGGGAGTGACTTTCTGCGGTTTGCCTTTCACCTTACGCATTGGAATCATCCTATCAATTGATTCAAGGAGCTGATGACAGAGAGTTGAATAACTCTCCTCCACATTCTGACCCAATGAAAAGGCCCTGGGCAGTAATGTGGGTATAGTAGAGCCCGTAAGTAACCGAGCCCATTGCCTCCTGAGTTTAGGCTTGACCGGGACGCTATTACTCAGCGATCCAGCCGGGAGCAGAATGGAGAAGTGGATCAAAGCATGATCTGTCCAGCATTGGCCCGCGACCTCCTTAATTGAGACCAACAGCTCCGCTGCAAAGATCATATCCAGGACATGGCCCTTGACATGAGTCGGGGCGGACACAAGCTGTGTAAGATGCAAATTATTGCAGGCTTGATACAGATCACGATATGCAAGGTCATGAGGACCACTGGGCCAAAGATTAAAATCACCCAGGATTAAAAGTCTAGCATGGGTGTTAGATAGATCATAAACTAGATCTATCAGATCTTGTACAGATGATATCGTACTGGTGGGAGTGCGATAACACAGTAGCCCCGCGACCAGTGTTCCACTCAAATTTTTTAAGGAAAAGCCCTTGAGCTTGAAGTCCTTAACTGGTTTGACTTCGAGATGAGAGAGCGAGAGTGAGTCCCTAAAAATAAAGCCCACTCCGCCGCCTCTCCCATTGGGTCGTGGGATATGCCTGATAGAGTACCCTGGCGGGCATGCCCATCCCAACTCTACATTACTCTCCGCCCTGGTCCACGTTTCAGTGAGAAACATGATATCGAGCTGCAGTGAGTCAATAAGGAGAGCCGTCTCTGCATGATGTTTGCAGAGGGAGCGGACATTCAAAAGACCGCAGTTAACGCTCACCAGGGGGGCCGGTAGAGGGGCTGAGCGGTCATCCGCGCTAGGGAGTTGGTTTATCAAACAAAGTTCTTCCTTGGAGTATGTCAGGCGTGCTGGAGCAGCGCTTCTAGCGCTAAGCGCGGCTGGGTGCAAACGGGCTTACCTCTGGCGCACCTCCGGCGCCCCGGCGGCGAGCCCGCTGCGCGCCCACGCTGCGCGCTTGCCTAGACATCTCTACTTATGGTATCCCGCGCGGGAGTCCCGGGAGTATAATCACTGGACCCACTGCAAGATGGCGCCTAAAGTCGGCCCAACGAAAACACCCCCACCTAAGATGGCGGCCAAAGTCACACACAGCGCCCAAATGAAGCCCTTGCACTACCTAAGCCCCGCAAATGCGGGTGAAGATGCTGATTATGGTGCAAGTAAGTCCCTGCTTAAGAACCCCCTGGGTGCCCCTCCAATACAGCCACACACGCCCACAGATAAAAGCGAGAAGCGCAAAAGACGAAAACAGTGATTTAAAAAGGCAGGTTACAGCGCTGAAGAGCACGCGCGTAGTAAATGCAAGTGATCCAACAGAAATAAGTAAGGGAGTGGTTTAAATACCCTTCCAGTGCGCGGGAGTCCTGGGAGTAAAAGCACTGGACCCACTGCAAGATGGCGCCTAAAGTCGGCCCAACGAAAACACCCCCACCTAAGATGGCGGCCAAAGTCACACACAGCGCCCAAATGAAGCCCTAGCACTACCTAAGCGGGTGAAGATGCCGATTATGGTGCAAGTAAGTCCCTGCTTAAGAACCCCCTGGGTGCCTCTCAAATACAGCCACACACGCCCACAGATAAAAACGCGAAGCGCAAAAGACGAAAACAGTGATTTAAAAAGGCAGGTTACAGCGCTGGAGAGCATGCGCGTAGTAAATGCAAGTGATCCAACAGAAATAAGTAAGGGAGTGGTTTAAATACCCTTCCAGTGTGCGGGAGTCCTGGGAGTAAAAGCACTGGACCCACTGCAAGATGGCGCCTAAAGTCGGCCCAACGAAAACACCCCCACCTAAGATGGCGGCCAAAGTCACACACAGCGCCCTCTACGCCATATGTCTTAACTCACACAAGAGACTTTGCCAAAAACGAACCTTTTGTAATTTCTGTAACAAAGACTAAAGCAGACTTATGTGTACAAAGTACTGGACGAATTCCAGTCGGAGTGAGTGAGGTATTACAGTATTAAATATAGATGGAGCGAATAATAGCTCGTTTTTTGCTTCACATAACACACATTTAGTATGTGGCAGTAACGGATATCATCAATTATCAGTTGGCTGGTCACGAGTATGCTACGTATCTTTCCTATTACCACCTGTTTTCTTGGCACCTGCATCACATCATCAAGATTTTAAACTGTATCAGAACTAGTCTACAGCAATATGTTGATTTTAATTTGGGATTGTTTTCTTTTGTTGGCGCTGCACTGAATAGCAGAAAAGTAAGAAGGCTAACTAGAGTGGTAGAAGCTGTCACTAATCAGACTGCAATAGCACTAGGGAAATCACAGAAGAGTTACAAGTTGCAAGAATTGTAGCATTACAAAATAGGATGGTCCTTGATGTGATGCTAGCAGATCGAGGAGGAGCACTTAAAATTATCGGTAGTAGTTGTGCTTATATACCTGACAACTCGCCTTGAGTGTATGATGCAAGTTTTAAATTACATAAGATAGCTATAAATGTTCATGAAAAGAATGGTACTTGGTCCTTTTCTGGATGGTTTTGGGCTCTAGTCACTGCTTAGGGATGGAAACTATTGACTGTTCTATGTATTGCAATTTCAGTGATTTTTACCTGTTGTATGTATATTCATTGTGGCCCGATGTTATGCTCCATGTGTATTACTACTTGTATACCAACAAAAGAGAATATTGTGAAAATGAAAGCACAGCACATACTGAATAAGGAAGTAGCTGATATGATGCGAATAGATATACAAGATGAGTATTTAGATTATCCTAGAAAGGCGAATGTCTTCAGCTTATGGCTGAAAGGGTCGTCAGAAGTAATTTGACAGCGACTAGATTAAGCATTAGCAGAAGACATCTTAGTTTTATCTGTTAACTTGACATTTAGCGGACTCCATTTTGTATTCCTGGCAGCCATTTTGTCTGCTGCATGCTGCCTCATGTCGACCATGTGCTTTGTCCTACCTTCTTGTCCACGACACTTGAAATCTGCCCGGCAACAAGTTATATTTAGCATCCCCCGCTTCTGCACGTACCCTGAGGGTTCGACATCTGTTAGTGATAAGCTCCACAAAAGAGCTCTTGGGTATTAGTCTCCAAATCTATAGCTCCTCCCACTGATCGATTGTGCCTCTCGATATTACCTTATATGTACATAAACTGTGCTCTTGTGTTTGTACCGCCTTCTTTTGAGCCCCTGTGCGGGTATAAATAAACCACGCTTTCTTAGCTCGTGGTGCTACTTCTTGCAATGCCGAAGGGTACTGTTTGAACCGTAGCACCACCTCATGAGGTGTAATAAATATTACTTTTGTATTCTAGCTTCCGTGCCAACTTCTTCCTAATGGTCTGAGGACTTGTGCTGAGAAGGGCGAACCCCTTGCACTAGTGGGTCTGGCTGAGGCCCTCTACATCACTGACCATAATCAACTGTGATATAACACAATTCGGCATCAAATTATCTCCCACCTGCACCTTCTCTGGCAAGCTTGTTTATAGGCCGCCTGGTTCCTGGAACACCTTCCTAGAGACTTTCCCTGACCTCATAGCAACTACTATTGCCAGTAAAGGATCCATGATAGTATTAGGTGACTTAAACCTACACCTAGATGAACATGGTAACGCTTACACCACTAGATTCTCACAAGATTTGGAAGCCATGCAACTTAGCAAACTCGTGAGATCTGGCACTCATGAAAAAGGGTACATCTTAGACGCAATTTTCTCCAATGAATCTAAAATAAAGGTAGGGACTCCTGTGCCAGTTCAGTGGTCAAACCACTTTTTTATTCCTCTAACACTAGCCAAAATCCAAACTCAGTACACAGTCCACAACTCCATTAAGTCAGGTAGAAATTGGCTAAGAATCATACCAGATGATATGGTTAGTGTCAGGATGAGAACGAAGGAGTCACTGATCGGCATCGGCGTATGCCGCACACTACAATTCCCAGCATGCTTGAGACGTTTGTTGCGTGCTTGACGTGAAGTACGCAAATCCCAGGAAGTAAAAACGGCTCCCGAGAAGTCGGCGGGCCGATAATTCTATGTGATCTGTGAGGCTGCGTTTTATACATTCAGGAGTACCGGTAAGATCATATCTGTGTTATGGGAGCGGAGATCTGAGAACCCCGTATTGGATTGGGTTCACAAACTATTGTTTTCATGAGGTATTGTTGCTTCGTGTGGCCTGGTTTCACTATCAGTGTTCTCTTGGCTGAGAGAGCGGGTGCATAGCGGTTCCCCGTTAGCTGAATCAAGTCGCCTTGATGTTTCTTTGCGGGGAATGACTTATTGCTTATAATTGAGGAAAACAAATAATGAACACGATTTGACTGTGAGCGAGTAGAATATATTCCGGTTGGGGATCCAGCCATATTTATATCTTCTGCATACAGATTAACTTTGGATTTACAGTGTGGAGTGTTCAATTTCGAAACATTTCAGAACTATTCACTTACAGCTGGCGGTGTTAAGAAGTGATTAACCTTTGCCTGCTGTGTTACTTTCTTATTACATTCTTTGATGCACATCTTTATTTATCAGCACAGGAGTGACGGACTGGGGGAGATACAGAGGGATTTGTCTAACTTCAAGCTATGAACCCATTTATATATAGGTATGTTGTGTATACTTTGACAGGACTGGTATTGTACTAAAGGTATAAGAGTTTCAACACCTGCTATATGTTCTTTTGTTTCAGTTGATGAATCTCTGGTCTCACCTCATTCTTCACCCCTGATTTACAGCTTTCATATTTTTCTTTACAGGTAGGGAATAGAATAGTACAAGGTTCCGTAAGATTGTGTCCTTGGTGGTGTTGCACTAGTAATCACAGGAGTATAGGTTTTAAGTGTATGCTCTTGTCATTTCAGGTCTCCTTCCCTGCCGTCCCCTTCCTTTCCTTCCCTCGCCTGACTATCCTAGCAGTCTGTGTATTTTCTCCAGACTCTTGGGGACGTCGTGAGGGGGAGGGCATAGGTACTTCAGCACAATCCCGAAAGAATAAGAAGGGGGAGCCTGACAGTTAGTGCCTTGTAAGCCCAGATCCAGACCCTAACAGGAAATCTTGAGGAGACAGATATGATATGGTCTGATTGGTTCAACCTAGTGGCAGAACAGTGTATTCATTTCATTTTCATTTATAACTCTTTATTTCGGCAATAACTTGCCATAAAAGATTTACATAACAGCACATTTCATTCATATTTATAAAACAACAATCAGTTACTAAATAAATAGTCAACTATTAAAAATTGATATATAACATTATAACATACTGTTATATTCTACTTTGGCATTTTACTATGCATGCCTTTATGTACTTCATGCTTTCTAGTGAAATGCCCTTGGAATGCCTCTGCACTGTGATTCTTCATAGAATGTTGGGTGGAGGTTGAAAGAAACACACAGTTGGATGGGGCTGAGCTGACTGCTGGAGGCTCCTGGTGGGTCCTTGTTCTTGACTTATACCTGATTAATTAACATCTTAATAAATACCTCTTGAATACCTCAACTCGGCTGGACTTAGTTACTACACATACATATCTAACAGTACACACATTCAACCCTCTACCATTATAATTTTAAGCCTTTCTTCCTGCGCACAAAATAAATGGTAAACAAAAATCTACTGACACTGAATACTATGGTTTGGGTTGTGTCAGATTTGATTATTCTTAGTGCCGTCTTACATGATCTAATTCCCAAAAGGTTACATAAGGGTTTAATCCACTTTCTTCTGGCCGACACATAGGCGGCACAGAAGAAAGGATGTGCAAGTCATCCTCCTTAATTTTACCCTCGCACATAGTGCGAGTTTCACTGATCATTGGGACATCATCATTGTTTCTTCTAGACCAACGCGCCAGAGTTGAATTAATCAAAAGATTTCCATATCTCAGTTTCATAAATAGGGTTTTGGCAAGTGGGGGCTCAACTTCATCAAGGAAAGCCTCAAAAAGGGGTTCATCCTTGAATGTTAGAAAGTTTTTGACTAAAGTTCCACCACCATTCCCATTTATTATTTGATCGGAGATAAAACCCCAAAAAGCCATTTTCACAATTTTTTTGCCTTCGACGGCAGGCTTTCCGAATTCACCCAGAAGTCAGATAACCCTATTTTAGTGAATCACAGTCTTACATGTTTAAGCCAAACATTGGAATTTGTTACGTCCAAGCACATTATCTCCTTTAACCCATTCCGATAGTCAAGCAATTCTGGGGTCAACCAGAGTCTCACCCAAAACAGTAATGGCCTAACAATAGTAAAATGATCGGTCCTTTTAACATTTAGGTCCAACTGAAGAGGTAACAACGAAGTACCTTTTGGGGCCCTGACAAGACTACGCATGAATTTGTTGTCCATAACGGAAAAAGCGTCCTTTGACATGGGCCCCCACATCTCGGCACCGTAAAGAACTGCAGGTTGGACTTTAAATTTAAATAACTCCAGTGCTGGTGATCCTGCTTTGCTAATGCTTGAACTTTGCTTTTTAAGGATAGGTTTAGTGTTTCGTGCGAATATTAACTTGCTTTTCTCAACTTAGGGCCTCCATGTAAAGTTCGAATCAAGTGAGACCCCGAGATAAGAAAAGTTTTGGACCGATTCCAATTTTTTACCATTTAGTGTTAGACAGCCTTTGTCTGGTTTAATGGGATTTAAGGCCATGCATTTAGTTTTTTTGGCGTTGATTTCCAGACCTTTCCTGTTACAATAGATACTAAAAGAATGAAGTAGTGCCTGTAGACCTTTCTTTCTTTGCAAAATTAAAATAGTATCATCCGCAAATAATAGCGCGGGTACCCTTTCTCCATTTAATTTTGGGGAGTCGTTATTGCAGCCCTCCAAGTATGCAGGAATATCGTTCACAAAAAGGGAAAATAATGTGGGAGCTAAAACGCAGCCTTGGCGGACACCACGCTCAATCGGTATATTCTGAGTTAGCTCCCCATTGGGGCCCCATCTCACTTTGGCTAAGTTTCCAGCATGCAACTCGATTATCTGTATCAACAAGCAGTTGGGTAACCCTGCCTTGTGTAAGGACCTCCAAAGGAGATCTCGTGGCACTAGATCGAACGCCGCTCTGAGATCTACAAAGGCTACATATAGATGAGCTTTTTTAATGTGAACGTATTTCCAGTAAAGACGGCAGAACCTAAAGACTTGATTGATTGTGCTCACTTTACTCCTAAACCCAGCTTGAAACTTCGTGAGGACTTTGTTCTCTTCTTGCCACTCATTTATCCGGGATAGGATGTGTCTTGAGTAGATTTTTTGGAGAATGTCCATTAGACTAAGACTCGGTCGGTAATTTGAAGGTTCCGACCGATCGCCCTTTTTCAAAATTGAGACAATCTCGGCTCCCCGCCAACTTTCTGGAAACTCAAGACTACGAGATAACCTATTGCACAAATAATTTATATATGGTGCCCATATCTTTGGGTCATGCTTATAAATATCCCCTGGTATCTTATCTAATCCGGGTGCTTTTCCACTTTTCACTGCATTAATGGCCGCCTCCGTTTCCTCTATTGTAAATTCCAAATGCTCGTTAGAAAAAGTGAGCCATGGTGCCTCGTTACTAACATCAATAGTGTTATCATCGTATTTTTTGTACAATGTCGTGAAGTGATTAACCCACGTGCGTTCATCTAGGTAAACATCTTTGATGACTCTCCCTTCACGGTTCCCGTTAGCAGCTAATCTCCAGAACCCTACGGTGTCATTTGCCTTTGCTGCTGCCAGCATTTCTGCCCAGCTATGTTACCCCCAGGCCCTCTTTGAAGCAACCTGCACATACTTGTAAGCTGTTCTTGCTAGCCTAACATCCTCTGGGGATTTTGTTTTGATTGCCAACAATAGATTCCCCTTTGCTTCCCTACAAGGTTTGCCATACCATGGCTTGCTTTTGGACAAATTGTGCAAATTTTGCTGGCTTTTTTTGGCATTTTGGTGACTAATATGTATTCAGAAAGACAGGCCAAGAACTAACTGACCCAGGAAAACATCGGCATAGTTTAACCCACACCAAGCCTCAATGGATAAAAAATGGTGAAAAAATTGAACAAAACTGGAGGAAAAGAGATGAACCTGCTACCAAAAATAATATATGAAGGTCGTTAGACACTACCACAATGAAATCAAACAATCCCAAGCCAAGTACTTCAAGAAAAAAATAAACTCAGCCCTCAACTCTTCTAGGGAACTTTTTAAGGTCATTCGATCCCTAACCTCCACCGAACGGGAGACCTCCTCTCAACCATCCTCAAAAGACAGATGCGACGAGCTTGTGACCTTTTTCAAACACAAGGTGAAAAAGCTCCAAAGCTTCATGCAAGAGAGCACTCATATAGACAGCACATATGCCCCACTAGGAATCTATGACCCTCTGGGAATGGCTACAAGGCCAATCTTATATAATTTCCCAGTGTTCAATCAATCAATCAATCAATCAATCAAAACATTTGTAAAGCGCACTACTCACCCTTGGGGGTCTCAAGGCGCTGGGGGTGGGAGGGAGGGGGATGCTGCTATTGCTCGTATAGCCAGGTCTTGAGAAGTCTTCTGAAGGTTAGCAGGTGAAGGGTCTGCCGTAGGAGGATGGGGAGGGTGATCCAGGTCTTGGCGGCGAGGTGGGAGATTGATCTGCCGCCGATCTGTTAAGTTGCGAATCCACCACCTTGACCTTGCGGAGTATTAAATCAGGCTCCCCCCAAGACCAGGTTCCCCCACACATTCTACTGCAGGGTGGTAATACAACACTGGCCACTACATCTAAACTGCTCTCGCTATCTCTCACACAAGGGAAAATTCTAAAAAATTGGAAACATGCCATAGTTTGATCACTACTAAAGAAACCTAATTTAGACCCTTCAGACCTGGGGAATTACCGACCAATTTCATTACTACCCCTGTTTGGAAAAATAGTGGGAAAGCATGTCAACCATACCCTGTCCCAGTTTATGGAAGAAAATGAGGTGTTGCACCACACTCAAATGGGCTTCAGACCACAACATAGCACAGAGTCTGCCGTGCTGGTGGTCACGGAGGAACTCAAGGGAACCCTTGATCAGGGAAGTGTAGCTGCAATCCTGTTGCTAGATCTTAGCGCAGCTTTTGGCACAGTTTTTTTTTAAATGTATTTTTATTGAAGAAAATCAGGGCAAAAAAATACATTCACTGGACATTCACAATCAGCCCCAATGTACATATAGACGATTCGCAGATGGCTGTGATATCGGCATGGTGCACGTAAAAGTAAATACAGTTAAAGCAAGATACAAACCGCAATATTATACAGTCCCAGTTGCACAACATAATTACTCACATTACAAATAGTCTTCCCCACTGCCCCTCAAGTCGCTGTTGGTTTACGGGGTTGTATCACCTGTAGTGACGTCTGGCGGGTCACATATATATCCCCAAAATTTATTCCATGCTCCCCAAACCTTTTCCCATTTCCAAGGACAGCCACGGTGTACAAATACAGCCTTCTCAGCCACCATGATCACATCCATATCCTTGCACCATTTTCGAAGTGTTAGATTTACGTCAGACCCCCATAACATAGCAATATTACGTTTGGCTACAGTCATGCCCAGCATCACCCAATCCTGATTCTGGTGAGTAAGGTCATTAGATTCCCATACATTTAATAGACAGCGCCTGAGTTCCGGAAGTAGTGAAATGTCTGTCATCTGTGATATGGTGCGCATAATCTTAGCCCAGTATGCTGCAATCTGGGGACAGTCCCATACAGTGTGGAAAAATGTACCCTCTTCCCCACAGCGCCGAAGAAAGTATTGATGTTGGGCTCTCCCTATTGCATGCAACGTGACCCTAGTGTAGTATGTACGGTGTAGAACTTTGAGTTGAATTAGCCTAAGTCGCAAGGGTATGGCTGTTTTTCTTGGGGACGATAGTGCCTCCTGCCATTCTGAATCTTCAATATCGCCCACATCCTGAGTCCAGCGGTGACGCAACCTAGACATCGGGTCTGGCAAATTATTGATTAATTTACGATAGGTGAAGGACGTCGCCCTTGCGGTCATATGTTCCATCAACAGCCTGTCCTCTAAAGGAGTGGCCTCCGGCAAAACAGTAAAAGAGAAACAAAGCCTCTGTGGGGACCTATATTTCTTTTAACATTGAATATATTCACATAGTTAGTGAAGAAGATGCCAAGGCGAGATACTTTCAAATATTATTCAAACATAGAAAATTTTATTGAGCTATTTTATCATTTTCTTAAAAAGTTTTTTGAAAACATTTGTACAGAATTCTTTTTCATTGTTACTGTACAGATCAACATTTGTACATACATTTAACAATCATCCTATCTTTCAAAGTGCCCTCTAGTAGTAGTTGATCCTAGTGATCTAAAACACAGACTCACACATCAGTCACACATTTTCAAAGAAAGAAAGAAAAAAAGGAAAAACAAATCTAACTACATAAATACATGAATATAACATTAGACTAATACAAGTGATAGCTCTAAGGTGTACTTGAAAGAGTACGAATAGGAACCTAGATGGTATGGTTCTATTGGTTTAGATATAATTAACCAGATCGTCTCCAAGGCAGTGGGTGTTGGGCCGATGTACGTTTCGGTGAAGATCACCTTCCTCAGGGCCAAAGACAACAGAACAATACTAGCAAGTGATATAAAATCTTAAAAAGATGAGGGCATAGTACAAGATTCTATAGTATGCAGGTTCTAGGCATATGATAGATAAGTTTATGGCCGGTCTCTTTAAGGCATATGCTCAGTATGCGTGGCATATGTCCTTAGTAATTCTTACTGTATGATCCACCCGGGGAACTTTATGTGAGCAGGGGAGTAATAGCTGCGTTTTGGCGTCTAGACGGAGGAAACATTTCCCCAGGACCCCCGGTAGCGGCAGCACTATCTGAAAAAAGAGATACGGTAATTTATTTTTACAAACGACGAAGAGCGGAACCTTTGGAAGCGCCGCTTTTCGGATTAATACGCCAAAACGCAGCTATTACTCCCCTGCTCACATAAAGTTCCCCGGGTGGATCATACAGTAAGAACTACTAAGGACGTATGCCACGCATACTGAGCATATGCCTTAAAGAGACCGGCCATAAACTTATCTATCATATGCCTAGAACCTGCATACTATAGAATCTTGTACTATGCCCTCATCTTTTTAAGATTTTATATCACTTGCTAGTATTGTTCTGTTGTCTTTGGCCCTGAGGAAGGTGATCTTCACCGAAACGTACGTCGGCCCAACACCCACTGCCTTGGAGACGATCTGGTTAATTATATCTAAACCAATAGAACCATACCATCTAGGTTCCTATTCGTACTCTTTCAAGTACACCTTAGAGCTATCACTTGTATTAGTCTAATGTTATGTTCATGTATTTATGTAGTTAGATTTGTTTTCCCTTTTTTTCTTTCTTTCTTTGAAAATGTGTGACTTATGTGTGAGTCTGTGTTTTAGATCACTAGGATCAATTACTACTAGAGGGCACTTTGAAAGATAGGATGATTGTTAAATGTATGTAAAAATGTTGATCTGTACAGTAACAATGAAATAGAATTCTGTACAAATGTTTTCAAAAAACTTTTTAAGAAAATGATAAAATAGCTCAATAAAATTTTCTATGTTTGAATAATATTTGAAAGTATCTCGCCTTGGCATCTTCTTCACTAACTATGTGAATATATTCAATGTTAAAAGAAATATAGGTCCCCACAGAGGCTTTGTTTCTCTTTTTCTGGTTTGTCTCCCCCCTCTGGGCCTAAAAGTATCTGGGAGAACTCTCGCTACTTACTCCGGCAAAACAGTGCCCGCTGTATCTTCGCCTGTAATGCATGCCGGATCTGTAGATACCGGAACTTCTCCGTTTGTGCCGGGCCGTACTGGGTGCCCGGATGCGCAAAGTCAACCACCGCGCCCCTCCGCCACAAGTCGCCCACCACAGAAATACCTACGTTATCCCAATGGCGAAACCCCTTACTATTCTTTAGTCGCCCCAGCTATAAAGAGTCCCACAGCGGCGTCATTTGTGTGCTGGTACCTGTGCATTTTAATCGAGCCTGTTCTTGATACCATATACATATTGTGTGTGCCGTCGGGCCAAGCAGATGAGGTGACGTACGTTTACGATACAATGCTGACAATAGCCATTCCTCCCCAAATGCTTGCCTGTCTGCCCGGTACGCCGGGTCATCCTGTGGTGCGTGAATCCAATAGTTAACTATTTTAAGATGTGCCGCCCAATAATATAACTGTATGTTTGGTAGCGCTATTCCCCCATCGTACCAGCTGCACATCACCTTATTTTGGGCGATCCGTGCTGGTTTGTTCCCCCATAGTAGACCAGAGAGTTTAGCTGCAATGGCTTTAAAGTAGGCCTGCGGAACCAGAAATGGAGTATTTCCAAGGACATAGAGGAAGCGGGGGAGCGTCATCATTTTATATAACGCTGCTCTACCCAGCAGCATAAGAGGCAGGGTGGGCAATACTAGCACATCACGCCTGAAGCGCTCCAGTGAGGGCTGCAAATTAGTCGCATAAAACTCAGCGTAATCCGGTGTCACACGGATGCCCAGGTATTTAAAGGCTTTGGTGGTGGGATGTAGTGGGCAATCTGCTGGAAGGATCGGTGGTGGTCCCCTCCGCACACATAGCACCGACTTCGACCAGTTATTAGTGTATCCTGACACCCTGCTGAATTTCTCGCATACATTCAGGAGCTCCATGACAGATTTTCTGGGAGACGCTAAGTATAATAGTACGTCGTCTGCATACAGCGATATGCGATCTTCCCAGGTATCCATCCAACGAAGCCCACGGATGGAGGGTTCCCACCTAATCCATGCCGCCAACGGCTCTAGGGCCAAGGCGAACAACAGGGGCGATAATGGACAGCCCTGGCGCGTTCCACGTGACAACGGAAAGTCTCTAGATATGTGGCCGTTGGCCACCACATGCGCCAACGGGTTAACATAGAGTAGACAGATCCAAGCGCAAAACTTAGGACCGAAGCCCAGGTGTTGCAGGGTCACACACAAATAAGGCCATTCCATCACATCAAACGCCATACTTGTGTCCAAAGACAGAATAACTGCAGGTTCTTGAATGGATGACTTGCGAGCCAGCACCGCCTGTAGGCGCCGTAGGTTGAGTGCCGTACTTCGCTGGGGCATAAACCCAGATTGGTTCGGATGGATTAGAGACGTTAAATGGGGGGTCAATCGTAAAGCCAATAGTTTGGCCAATATTTTGGCTTCAGCGTTAATTAGGGATATTGGTCGATAGGAACCGCAGTCTTCTTTTTGTTTACCGGGTTTGGGGATCGCTATAATCGTGGCCAGCCGTTGATCTCAGGGCAATTCTTTAGCCTCGAGGCTGTCCTGAAACATATTAAGGAGATAAGGGGCCGTCAGGTCAGCATTCGTCTTATAAAATTCGATGGGGATCCCATTGGGCCCCACCGCTTTGCCAGATGCTTGGGAACCAATAACCGTCCGCAGTTCATCAACAGTGAGGTCGGCTTCTAATAGCAGTGCTTCTTCGGGTGCAAGTTTCGGCATACCAATATCCATGATATACTCCTGTGATTCCTCCAATGTTAATGTGGAGTGTGAGGTATATATCTGCTCAAAATGATCCGCCAATGTTGCCACTATATCACTAGGGGTCGTCACCAGGGTGTTGTCAGACGTGCGCAATTGCGCAATCGTCCTACCTTCCGTCTCCTTTTTGTCAAGCCACGCTAACAGGTTACCTGCCTTGTCTCCTAGTTCGTACACCCTGTGGCGTGTAGTCTGTATCCTGGCCATGACCATCTCTCTCTAATATGTTACGAATTCATGTTGTTTGGTGTGCACTCTCTGCAAAGAAGAAGGTGTGGGATCCTCAGCATGTTGAGCTGTTGCAGCGTCTAGGTCAGCCTCTATACCATCTTGTTCTGCCTGCTTACCTTTTTCATATCCTGTGATGGAGGCTATGGCCTGACCCCTTATCACTATTTTGTATGCTTCCCATAAAATACTAGGTGATGCCACAGATGACTTGTTTTCTTGAAAAATGTTTTTAGTGGTTTCCTTAGACCCCTTCATGACCTCAGGTATAAGTAAGTAATTCGGGTTAGTGGGAAATTTGCGGCGCCTGACTGTTCGATGACATGTATAGCACAACAATATCGGTGAATGGTCCGATATACCTCTAGGTCGGATATCTACGTCCGTCACCCCCCCAAGGTAGTGGCGGAGACTAAGAAATCGTCAATGCGTGTGAGACTATTGTGAACCCCTGAGTGAAAGGTGTATTGTTGTGTAGTGGGGTGCTTATAGCGCCACGCATCTGTAAGTCCCAGGGCATCCAATAAGCTAGTCATACGTAATCTTACCATCGTATTAAGCTTGGCAGGGCACCTGTCTATTGCACTGTCTACTATATCATTAAAGTCGCCCCCAATCACCATTTCTGCGTCCGGAAGGTCAAGCAAAAACGCATGTAGTGCAGGATGTGCTACCGCGTGCTGTGAAGGTGGTATATAAACAGAGACCAGGTTGAACGTTTTCCCCTCCCATTGGCATGTGATAGCCATGAAGCGGCCCTGACTGTCTATGTGTGTCCGTTGTATTAATAATGGGAACTGCTTTTTTACCAAAATACCTTCCCCTCGAGAGCCAGAGGAGAACTCCGAGTGTGCCACCATTTTGTAACCCCACCTGTCCAACGGTTTACATGTGGAACCCAGTAAGTGTGTCCTGTAAGAGAGCCACCGCAGGTGCGCACCTTTTTAGATACTGCAATACTAGACCCCTCTTCACCTTGTCTCCCAAGCCTCGTACATTCCATGTGAGTACTGTCAGTGGGGTCCCGGGGGACAATGGAGCCAGTTGGGGACTATCGCCGGGGTGAGTGTTTAGAGACATAAGTATCTAATATAAATTGTGTCATTACTAGCACACCATGACCAGACAGCCATAGAATATCAGCAGCCATGTGTAACAATATATATGCCCTGTTAAACTGTGCAAGAAATAACAAAAAACTCCTGGAAACAATACCCACTCCCCCACCCCTTACCACCTTTCTGGACGGATGTGTGACTAACCATCCCCCACCCAGAACCGAACTGTAAACATCCCGCAAAAACCCGCCTACCCCAGCCTCCCCCCACCCTGCCTCCCTGCTTGACGGAATCAGAACTTCCTGCCTCCCCAAAAGCAGAGTGCTTATTACCCGTTTCTTCTATATTACAACCGGGGGGGAAAAGATTGCCCTTACCCCCACAGAGGCCTTTGTTCCAACATTGTTAACAACCTTATGCCCCGTATCAAATGTCATGAAAGAGAGCAGGCGAGGAGCGGCCTGGTAAAGGTCAATGAAACAGTAGTCAGCCCAGGCCCACCCCGTTGGCAGCAAAAACCAAAGAGTACCTTAGAACGGCTGTTGGGTGCACACCCTCTTATTCAAACAGCACAGTAACACAAATAATGATACCACAATAGGCCGGCCCTAAGGAGGCTGAGGTCAGCCATCCTGTGCTGCCGCAGCATCAGTCGGTCGTCAATGGCCCGGCAAAGTCTAGGGTCCTGCAGTTACTCCTGTTCCACGTCGTCTTGTCGTTCTGCGCGCCTCTGTTCACGATGACCATTGCGGCCCTGTCTGGCCACCTCACGCCATCCCCCAGCCAGTCCTGGGCCTCTTCCGGTGTGAGAAAGAACCAAACCTTCCCTTCATCTTCCACCCTCAACTTAGCCGGGAACAGCATAGAATATTTGATGTCTCGCTGCTGGAGGGCCTTTTCCACGTCAAGAAAACCCCTCCGTTGCTTTGTAACTGCGGCCGTGTAATCTGGGAAAATCGTAATCGTCGCAATGTCAATGCGGATCGGGGGCCCCCCCCGGGCCGCCTGCAAAATCACATCTCGGTCTCTGAAGTTAAATATTCTCGCCAGAATAGTGAGCAGAGGTGCACCAGGTTTTGGTCTGCCCCCTGGGACAAGGTGGGTCCGCTCCACTGAAAAGAAATTGGAGAGTCCTCGGGGCTAGAGGTGAGTCGCGACCAGGTCTTCTACAAAGAGATCCAGGGCTGGCCCGCCCGCCGTCTCCGGCACACCTATCAGGCGAATGTTGTTCTGCCTAGAGCGCCCTTCTTGATCCTTGAGGCGGGCCTTCAAGAACTTATTGTCCTCTTCCAGCCAGTGCACCTGCTTCTTCAGAACGGAGGTGTCCGAGGAGAGCGTCTCCGTCGTCGTCTCAATATCTGTAATTTTGGAGGACATTTTGTTAAAGTCCTCACGTATTAAAGCCAGGTCAACCGCCAGAGTCCCAATTCTGGAGTCCACTTTATTCAGCGCTGCCATAATGTCCTGTAGTGTGACCTCTTGCACATCCCCTCCCGTCGACCCGGCAGATGAGGGCACCTCCTTGTCTTGTGTCTCTCCTTGCGATTTAGTAAACGCGAATTTGTCCAGCTTCACCTGGTTAGTCCCCCTCTGATTCCTGCCGCTCATGATAGCGAGGGGTCCCGGACAGCAATGGTCGTAGGCAGGGTTGCTAGCCCCCGCAATGAGATGAGGATACGTATCGCCGAGGCCTAAAAGGAATTTGTTGGGGGCGTGGCCAAGATGGCGACCTGAATAGTCGCAAGTCCGCGTGGCTCCCTGCCCCGATCCCTCTACAGCACCTTTAAGCACAGCATACTGCCCCCGATCCAGCGGCATCCGAGGGACCTTGCTACCCACTGTCCCCACCGGTGCTCCGGACATCGCAGAGAGCCCGGCGGTGCCGCCCGGGGCCCTGAGAGCGGACGGCGGCCCCGGCCCGTGAGAGAGTCCGGCCAGGAGGCCGTGAGGTGCGGGCAGCATCAAAATCGAGGCCCTGGTCTGGGCCTAGCCGGACTAGCTGGGAGAGTGCTGAGCGGCCGGAGTCGAGCGCGGAGGGCGCCACTGGCCTTCCCGCGGCCTCCGTCTGACTGCCAGAGAGACAGTTGTCGCCGTGCGGCGCTCCCGGTGGCGCGGAAATCCAGGGCCCGGTCGGGGCCTGGGTGGAGCTGCGCCGAACTCGGGGCCCCGGTCTGGGCCTGCACGGACCAGCGGGCCGGACGCCGAGCAGTGGGGACCCAACCAGTGGACGCCGCGCGCCCATCCTCCATCATCCTCCTGCGCCAGCCGCCCGCCGGTGGTGCTGGTCTTGGTGTGCCCGGCTCCCGGCGGCCTGCTGCTGTGGCGCCGGGGGCGCGCAGATTGAGGCCCGGACGGGGCCTTCCCAGCAAAGGGCCAGCGGACCACGAGAGCGGTGAGCCTGCGAACGGCGACTACCTGAATCCGGGGAGCCTGGCGAAGGAAGTGGACACCGCGTGGCCAGTACAGCACAGGCGGAGAGAGGTGAGGCGAGCGGGGGGCGCTTGGGCCGAGGTCTGCTGTTCCTGCTGGTGAACTTCCCGGCGCTGCCATAAGGGAGACTCGGTCCCACAGAGACACCAGCCCCAGGCTGGCAGTAAGCGGTGCATGAGTGGGCTTGGGAGTGGCTAAACTGGGCTGGGCTTGACCCCCGCGCCCCTGCAGCGGAGACGGCGTCCTTGGCGGTGGGCGCCCCCCAACACCGGAGACACATCTGAGGGGACCGGAGTGCGGTGCGAAAACACACTTGGGCTCCCAGCATAGTCCAGGGAGGGGTGCCATACCCAGAGGGCACTAGCCCACGACACGGCGGACTCCCCGAAGGGCCGACAGCGCCGACCTGCTATAGGCCTATTTCCGATCCCCCGTCCGGGACTTGGCGAGCGGCCCGTGCTGGGCGGGCCCCAGCCAGCGTCTAGTAGGAAGCCTACCGGGGTGGGAGACAAGGGCCCAGGCCAGTAGCGGTATCTAGAGTCTGGAGGCTGGTGGCAGCGACAAGCCAAGGGGGCGCCAGTGGCTACCGGAGAACGAGGGCCGAAGAGACGGGTCTGAACAAAGTGGACAGGCCCGCTGTGCACGTCCGGCCAATCGAGGAGACACGGGCAAGAGTCGGATAGCGGGACTCCGGGACCGGCGACACTCACTCCCGCACCTGCAGCGACAGCTCCCGGACCCTGGTGGACCACCCCCCGCGGTGGAGTGGCACAGTTGAGAGGCAGAGGCTGCGGAAGCAGACCACAGCGAGAGACACCGCGATGGCGAACGCTAACCGCCGGGGAGGTCGCTCCATCACTGATCTCCTAGTAAAGCAGCCGACTAAAGGAGACAAATCCCAAGCAGCGTCACCGTCCTCCTCGCTTGCCACTGCCAAAGGTGAAACCTGTGAAGAAGCCCCTGTCACAAGGTCCTTCCTGGAATCCCTGTTTGGCACACTGCAGGAAGAGTTTCAGACCCTAAAACAGGAGCTTGTGAGCGAACAGAGGGAGCTACGTAAGGACCTGGATGGGCTTGGGGAAAGATTGGCAACGATGGAGGACTCCAACCATGTCCGCTGTGAGGAGCTGGTGCATCTCCAACAAGAGGTCCTGCGACTCCGGGATCAGCAAATGGACCTCCAGGCTCACAACGAGGACTTAGAAAACCGCTCTCGGCGGAATAACATACGGGTCCGAGGGGTCCTATCGAAAGCAGAGGGGAACAGCGTCACCGCATACCTCCAAGATCTGTTCCGAGAGGTCCTCAAGGAGCCTGCGGACTTCCCCATTCGCATAGATCGGGCGCACCGGGTGGGGCTGACGCGTCGAGCTCCGGCCCCACCCCCTGACATACTGGCTTTCCTTCCGGACTTTCCACTCAAGGAGAGGATTCTCAGAGAAGCACGCCAGTCCCAACCTCTCCGGTTTAGGGACGCGCCGGTGGAACTCTTCCAAGATCTTTCCGTGATAACGCTCTGTTATGGCAGGGTTTTTGGCTTTATTTAGCAGTGATAATAGATCATTATTCTTGCTCGCATCTAGTATAGGCCTTCTTAGCCTGTGTTGGCCCTTTTAAGCCTTTTTTCCAGACCTAGAAGAGGATAGCTGCTTAATATGCCTTTATTCTTGACTTTAACCTGTCTATTGTCTATTGGCTTTGACATATTAGATATATTGGTATGGTTTATGTAGGTATACAGAGCTAAGGAGCATTTCACCCCTTTCAGGCCTAAAGCTAGAGAGACTCCATCTTGATGGAAGTAGAGAGGCTTTTCAGGGCACAGGCAATGTTTATAGTTAAGGCTGTTGTGCTCGAGGGAAGATCCAGTTAGGACTGCTTCTTATCCGAGAAATGTGTTTTTCTCTTGGGCCCAGACGTAACAAGCAGATGGCCACTGCGGTTGCGTGGAAGCCTGGGAGCTGGCACAGGAATTCGGTAGGAGACAGCCCTCCTGTGGAAATTTCCATGAGGGGAGAGGAATCCATAATAGCAAGCTACAGGAGAGGAGGAGTGGTCAGTTCAGTTTTGGAAGTCATTGCAGCGTGGTGTGCAGTTCAGCGTGGTGCTCAGAACAACTTGGAGCATAGGACTGCTGGGAGCCCAGAACAACTTGGAGCTCCAAATAGCTTGCAGAGAGAGAGAGGATGTCTGCTGGGAGCTGCAGAATAGAGTGCAGTTCTTGAATGGAGAAAGAAGGCAGACGATTGCTGAAGATGAGGAGAGAGAAAAGCAGTGCAGAGAGCATCAAAGAAGGCTGTCAGCTGGAGCAACTGAACCAGAGGCGTGGTGATGTGGTGAAGGAGGGAGAGGCAGAGAGAGAGCCCTAATCCCACCAGAGGCAGAGAGAGAGCCCTAATCCCACCAGAGGCAGAGAGAGAAATCTTCCTTCTAATAGGTGAGGTAGTCTGAATTAGCTACATTTATACTTAATCTTTTCCCTTTTAGCGAAGTGTTCCTGTTATGTGTAATCCTTCTCTTTCAAGCGGTGTGTTCTACCTATAGTCTTTGTCAGATCTGTGTTGTACTAATAATAAATGACCCCATTAATTAATGAATTAGTGTGCATGAGTTATTTTATGATAAAGTTATCCTGGCTTCAAGCCAGTTGCTGTTGAGCCACTGATGGATAAGAGGGGGGTAGGAGCGCTTAAATCAGAGAACAACTCTAGCACATAGTGTGTATATCTTTGTCCTCATACAGTAAGAATAATCTTTCCTGGTAAGTATTGCTGTTTGAACAGATGCTACCCCTGATCAGGTAAGTAATAGTGAGGGAGAGAGGAGACTTGCAACCAAGGGACTAAGTTAGTACACCATCCTATAATAAAATAACCCCCAGTTTATAACAAACTGGTGTGTAATCCCTATTCTTGTTCACTAAAGGTAAACATAGCTCCTAGGTAGTTGCTGCATGAATGGATGAGTAATCCCAATCAGGTGAGTAGTGATCACATAAATAGGGAGTGAGTGGACCTTTGATGCCAAGAACAGGTAATACATTGTAATCTGAAACCATATCCAAAGTCATCATTGTAGTTTCATCCCGAGTAGACAGCTGAGATAATATCATCCCAATAATGTTTCATAGGAATGTGGTCGTCGTTGATATGCGGCGTTAATGAGAACGATAGGAGGGATACTATCGCATAAAGCCACCGGATTGTGGCATAAGATTAATGAGAGCGGTGAGAGGGAGATCACCGTGTAAGTTTCGCAGGATCGCGAACGATTTGGAAAAGGAGAGCACTGGGGCTGCAGACCCACGTGTGTAGACGCACCAGATTGTGTGTCAGATCTGCCCTAGGGTAGAACGGTCTGGGTCAGGGTGGCCGCGAGACCAACTGATGTAAATAAGTGTGGTGTAGGGTATGGATATCCCTAGTAATCAGTGAGTATTCTTAGTATCCCTATAGATTTAGTGGTGTTCTTAATAATATGAGCTTGTATATTGCGAGTTCCCTATCCTCAGGTAGGTACCAGGTGCCTGGATATAGAGGAGTCCTGAGGACGGAAGGTGAGTACGTTTTGGCTGGGTCACAGGGGCCCCTGGGGGCTGATCCCATCTAAACAGAAAATCCAGCCATTACATTTTGGCGTAGTCGGACAGTTTACGAACTCTGTGTGACCCCCATGTGTTGTGAGTGAGTGCCATGAACGCCATTACATTTTGGCGTAGTCGGCATCTTACGAACTCTGTGTGCCTGGCCAGGTGCTTAGATTGTCTCCCATGTGTTGTGAGTGAGCGCCAAACATTACATTTTGGCGTAGTCGGACAGTTTACGAACTCTGTGTGCCTGGCCATGTGCTTGGAGAGTTTCCCATGTGTTCTGAGGGAGTGCCCTGAACGCTAGTTCCATCTGGTTTAATGTTGCAGTTTATGTAGCCTGTTAGACCTATTGGCTTGAACAGTTGCAGCGTGAGGAGATTGTATTTCATCATGGCATTTGGTTTATTCAGGGTGGAAGGAATGGTTTTCATCTTGGTGTTTAAACTGTCAGAGTTGAAGGATGACATTACATGAGGAAGCCAGTTACATCTTTGTGATGGTCCAATTGTATAAATGTGTGTAAAAAATGCTTTTAAATTGCCCATTCAATTGCTTGCTGCATCTGCTTATGCTGTGCAATGTGAAATGTGTTCATTGTTCTATGATCTGTGGAGTTCTTTGAATATAGCTCCTTGTAAATATGACTTGTGAATAGCGCCATATTTTTGTGACTTGTGAGGTGCATGTTCTCATGTTGATCTGTTGTGTTCCTTGTGCATTGCGCCTTGGATACATGGTTTGTGAAAAGATTGTCTTGTAAATATGACTTGTGAATAGCGCCATATTTTTGTGACTTGTGAGGTGCATGTTCTCATGTTGATCTGCTGTGTTCCTTGTGCATTGCGCCTTGGAAATGTTGTTTGTGAAAGGCTTGTCTTGTAAATATGGCTTGTGAATAGCGCCATGTGGTCATGGCTTGGACAGGGCATGTTATCATTACGTTTGGCAGGAGAGAGCTGGATCTTTCTCGGGTGCTTGGGGATAACGTTTTTGAAAATATGTACGTGTCATTTGTAAACGTGAAGAAATGTGCTAATGATTTTCCCATGTAAAAATGGACGTTGGGAAATGTTTCCATTTGAGCTGCCAAAGGGTTAATATCTTGAGTTGAGGTGGCAGCCTTTATTTTTTACATGCTGTCAACATGCATGGTTATCTGACCTGACTATAAAAGTCAGTGAATTATTATAAGGATATTTGATGGTTTGATTTTGACTTTTTTTTTTTTTTTTTTGGTTCCTTGGTCAGCCTACGTGCTTTGTCAGTTTCTTGACGGAAAGGTAACATCTTGTGTTTTGAGAAGGGTTCTGTTCATTTCACATTCCTTTTGAAATGCGTCTACGTATTTGTGTGGGTTCACCTTGGAACTTAAGTGCTTATAAATCAACCAGTGAATTACGGAGAAAGCTGTGTTCTTTTAAAATGAGTGAAATGTTAAAAAGATAGCCCGTTAGAGTGCACGCTACGAGCTGTTTTCATTAATTATTTCTGTGAGGGGTTTCCATCTAGACAGGAATGTGTTGGTTTTCAAATAATAAATCTTGCCCGATTGTGCATGGTAACATGTGCTTTTAATTAGTGACTGGCAACTATTTGCCTTTGAAATGAAAATGTTAAAATGAAAATGTATGTTTTTATAAATGTGAACTTAAATACAATGTTGAAATGTATCTGCATTTTTATGCTGTTTTACAAATTATTTCTCTTTGACATATGGACCCTAAATAAGTGAAATGTCTTGCCTTTAGTTGAGTTAGTTGGACAAACGTCTTTTTTAAAAAAAAAAACGGAGCTTTTTTAATTGGTAATGCACTGTAACAGAATTGTTTTTGTTAAATTCGAGCTTCTGTTAGTTACAAAATAAGGCAGGAGAAATTTGTTTTTTGACCTTGGCAGCCCAGCTGGTCTGCGCAGATGAGCTTTTTTTTTTTTTTTTCATTCTGCAAGTTTCGATCACGTCCCAGTGTGTTATGATGGGCTACAATCCAATTTTCTTCCGCGCACGGCTTGTTTATTTAAGGGCGGGGTGGCCTGGCTCTTCAGACTCTGATCAGGGAAAATGGGAGGCTTGCAGTGCCCTGCTGATGCTGTCACCATTTGGGCGGTACTCCAAAATTTTTTTTTCACACTGTAGCATGGTTCTTGCCCAGAAGGGTGGGACTGGCTTAGTTAGGATTAGGGTATGTTAGGCCCCACTCAATGTTACTAAAAGTTAAATTTTGAATGTTTTTAATTAATTAGGATATTTTCTTTTCAATAATGAAAGGCACCCGGGGTGCTTTTTAAATGGAAAATTTTATTTTACAAGAATAATGATACTTGTTCTCTTGTTTCTAGGATGGCTGCAGTTGGGGTGCGTGCGTGCGTCTGCCCACTCCCTTTATTTGTTTTAGCTTTTTATTTTCATGTTATTATTTTAGTTTATTGTTTTGGATGATGGAACCAGACCAGACCAGACCAGACCGGGTGATGGATGGCCGCATTGGAGGAAGTGTCCAGGATGCAGGGTGGTGGCCTACACTGAAGAATTTGGACATTAAATAATCCCTTGGACAATCAGGCCCCACTTTTAAAGCAAAAAAACGTGTCACCTATTATGACTAAGTTATTTAATTCCCTGGCCTGCAATTTTGACATCACTACAAGCAGGCCCCACTTTTAAAAAAAAATATGTCACCTATTATAGTTTTTCCAAATGAAGGACTTTTTTCAATGATGGTGCGCACATGTGTTCCACCGTGTGATTTAAAATGTTTTTTTTTTGTTACTGTTCTTACATTTTCACCTTGATTGATATGTATTAATGTTTGCCCAGACCTTGCAACTGTATTTCTCAGATTTCACTTTAAATTGACAAATGTCAGCAGGTAGGCCTCATTTAGGCCTATTGTTATTTTCATCTCACATATTAGCCCCTACACCAATAGCTTCATGAGTCATCATTAGCTTAAGTTGCCTATAGTATGTAAGGCTCATTTAGGCCCTTTCTTGTTCTCTCATTAGAAGTTGAAACACATTTAGTTTTTAAGTTCACAACTGTAGGTAGGCCTCATTTAGCATTAAGTTGTCCGAAGTAGGCCCATTTAGGCCCCTTGCTGTTTTCATTCAACACATAAGTCCCTACATCACTAGATTTCACCAGTTATCATTAGAAGTTGAGGCACATTTAGTTTGAGGATGCTTTGGTTAGTTTCTGTCGTTATCAGATCCAATCTCAGATATTTTCAGCATTCAAGTCAAGGGTGCTTTGATTTGTTTTTAGGTTTCTATTCCCTACAATTGAGTTTCAGGTGGAATTTTCTTGAGTTGTCATTGTTTTTAGGGAGTTTTTTAGGTTTTGATTTGTTGATAGATTGTGTTGATGTTTGTTTATTTAGATGTTATTGTTTGTCAGATGTTCGCAAGATAAGGATCTAAGGGTGGATGGCAGAGTTTTTTGGGCTTTATTTAGCAGTGATATAGATCTTAATCTTGCTCACATCTAGGATAGGTATTTTTAGCCTATGTTGGATAGATTATGTTGATGTTTGTTTAGATGGTTGTTGTTGTTTATAAGATGCTCGCAAGATAAGGATCTAGGGTGCAATGTTATGGCAGGGTTTTTGGCTTTATTTAGCAGTGATAATAGATCATTATTCTTGCTCGCATCTAGTATAGGCCTTCTTAGCCTGTGTTGGCCCTTTTAAGCCTTTTTTCCAGACCTAGAAGAGGATAGCTGCTTAATATGCCTTTATTCTTGACTTTAACCTGTCTATTGCCTATTGGCTTTGACATATTAGATATATTGGTATGGTTTATGTAGGTATACAGAGCTAAGGAGCATTTCACCCCTTTCAGGCCTAAAGCTAGAGAGACTCCATCTTGATGGAAGTAGAGAGGCTTTTCAGGGCACAGGCAATGTTTATAGTTAAGGCTGTTGTGCTCGAGGGAAGATCCAGTTAGGACTGCTTCTTATCCGAGAAATGTGTTTTTCTCTTGGGCCCAGACGTAACAAGCAGATGGCCACTGCGGTTGCGTGGAAGCCTGGGAGCTGGCACAGGAATTCGGTAGGAGACAGCCCTCCTGTGGAAATTTCCATGAGGGGAGAGGAATCCATAATAGCAAGCTACAGGAGAGGAGGAGTGGTCAGTTCAGTTTTGGAAGTCATTGCAGCGTGGTGTGCAGTTCAGCGTGGTGCTCAGAACAACTTGGAGCATAGGACTGCTGGGAGCCCAGAACAACTTGGAGCTCCAAATAGCTTGCAGAGAGAGAGAGGATGTCTGCTGGGAGCTGCAGAATAGAGTGCAGTTCTTGAATGGAGAAAGAAGGCAGACGATTGCTGAAGATGAGGAGAGAGAAAAGCAGTGCAGAGAGCATCAAAGAAGGCTGTCAGCTGGAGCAACTGAACCAGAGGCGTGGTGATGTGGTGAAGGAGGGAGAGGCAGAGAGAGAGCCCTAATCCCACCAGAGGCAGAGAGAGAGCCCTAATCCCACCAGAGGCAGAGAGAGAAATCTTCCTTCTAATAGGTGAGGTAGTCTGAATTAGCTACATTTATACTTAATCTTTTCCCTTTTAGCGAAGTGTTCCTGTTATGTGTAATCCTTCTCTTTCAAGCGGTGTGTTCTACCTATAGTCTTTGTCAGATCTGTGTTGTACTAATAATAAATGACCCCATTAATTAATGAATTAGTGTGCATGAGTTATTTTATGATAAAGTTATCCTGGCTTCAAGCCAGTTGCTGTTGAGCCACTGATGGATAAGAGGGGGGTAGGAGCGCTTAAATCAGAGAACAACTCTAGCACATAGTGTGTATATCTTTGTCCTCATACAGTAAGAATAATCTTTCCTGGTAAGTATTGCTGTTTGAACAGATGCTACCCCTGATCAGGTAAGTAATAGTGAGGGAGAGAGGAGACTTGCAACCAAGGGACTAAGTTAGTACACCATCCTATAATAAAATAACCCCCAGTTTATAACAAACTGGTGTGTAATCCCTATTCTTGTTCACTAAAGGTAAACATAGCTCCTAGGTAGTTGCTGCATGAATGGATGAGTAATCCCAATCAGGTGAGTAGTGATCACATAAATAGGGAGTGAGTGGACCTTTGATGCCAAGAACAGGTAATACATTGTAATCTGAAACCATATCCAAAGTCATCATTGTAGTTTCATCCCGAGTAGACAGCTGAGATAATATCATCCCAATAATGTTTCATAGGAATGTGGTCGTCGTTGATATGCGGCGTTAATGAGAACGATAGGAGGGATACTATCGCATAAAGCCACCGGATTGTGGCATAAGATTAATGAGAGCGGTGAGAGGGAGATCACTGTGTAAGTTTCGCAGGATCGCGAACGATTTGGAAAAGGAGAGCACTGGGGCTGCAGACCCACGTGTGTAGACGCACCAGATTGTGTGTCAGATCTGCCCTAGGGTAGAACGGTCTGGGTCAGGGTGGCCGCGAGACCAACTGATGTAAATAAGTGTGGTGTAGGGTATGGATATCCCTAGTAATCAGTGAGTATTCTTAGTATCCCTATAGATTTAGTGGTGTTCTTAATAATATGAGCTTGTATATTGCGAGTTCCCTATCCTCAGGTAGGTACCAGGTGCCTGGATATAGAGGAGTCCTGAGGACGGAAGGTGAGTACGTTTTGGCTGGGTCACAGGGGCCCCTGGGGGCTGATCCCATCTAAACAGAAAATCCAGCCATTACACGCTCCAGAAGAGGAGGGAGTTCAAAGTTGTCACCACTTTCTTGAGGGACAAAGGGGTACCCTACTCATAGGGCCACCCGTTTAGACTTATCTTTCGGTGGGACGGGGCCCTTCACCAACTGCGCTCCCTCCACGACACTTGTGAGCTCCTGGGGCTCGAGGTACTAGATCAGGAACATAGCGACGATGCAAACACGGAGTCCTCGCAGGAGAATCAATCACAGAATCGTCGTGATGGATGGCAGAAAGTACGCAGGCGGCGACGGCCCAAGTCCGGTGCCCGCCCGGACCCAACAACGATTGCCAAGGAACATGCTGCAGCAGTGCAGGAGGTGGTAAAAGACACCTCAGGGCCCTCTTAGACTACCCGCAGAGGGGGCATACATGGTTTCACGCGACAATGAGGAGGGTGGGGTGGGGGCCACGATGGTTGCCACTGCCATATCCCCGGACTACTTTTGACTCCACAGGTTCTGGTCCAATGTGACCTGGTTACTCTGCAGGTCTACACGGTTTTTGGCAGACCTGGGACTATGACTCTCTATTGGGTTTCGTTGGTGGGGGGTGGGGAGGGAGGGGAAGGAGGGTGGGGTCCGGGGAAGGGTTGGGGGGCACGGTTGGGGTTGCCAGGGGGGCTTATTTTTGGGGTGGGTAGTTGGGGTTGGGTGGGGGGAGGGTCCTCCTTGTCAACTAGAGCTGAGACGACTTGTTTTTCCCCTTTTTACTTCTTTACTGTGGCACAGACACTGCACACACACGGCGCACCTACCCTCGATACTGGTCCGGGATGACTCAACCCTTGACAGTTCTCACTTTAAATGTACGAGGGCTTAATAATCCAAACAAGCGCAGGGCGATTCTCTCCTTCCTGAGGAACTCGCAGGCAGAGATCTGCCTCCTGCAGGAGACGCACCTCCCGCCCAAAGACCATCATCGGCTTAAGTCCCGCTTCTTTCCGGAGCAGTTCTTCTCCTCGGCATCTAAGAAAGTGGCGGGGGTGGTGATCCTGGTAGCTAGAACCTTCAGGGGACGGGTGGTGCAAAAAGTAGCGGAGATTAAAGGTAGGCTGTTGGTACATCGCTTCCTAGTGGCAGGACAGACGTTACTGATTGGCTCAGCATACGCACCTAACGAGGGTCAGGAGCGATACCTACACAAAGCATTAGAAGCGGCCACGGCCAATACACATCCAAACATACTACTCGGGGGGACATAAACCTGGTATTTCATAACACGGCAGACCGCTCTAATCAGCGCTTCGGGCAGGTCGGGGCGCTCTCCCCGGAGGGACACGCACATCTCACAGACTTAGGCCTAGTGGACCTGTGGCGACTCTCACACCCCCGATCTACAGCTTACACGCACTATTCAGCTGCTCACAAATCATATGCGCGGCTAGACTATTTCTTATGCTCTACCCTGCTGGCGGCGCGCGCGAGTGACGTTGACATCCTCCCAGCCTCGCTATCGGATCACTCACCGGTGGTAGCGTCCTTCCTGGTGCCGGACACCCCCAGCCCGCAGAGGCACTGGCGCTTGCGTGTTGGCTTACTACAAAGCCCTGCTACGGTCGAGAAGATATCGGCTGCCATCACCCACTTCCTTGAGCACAATGCCAATGATGATACCTCCAAAGCCACCCAATGGGCCGCCCTTAAGGCCGTCCTACGAGGAGAATTCATCTCGGTAGCTGCGGCCAACAATCAAGAACGCACTCAAAAGAGAGCTGAACTCACGCAGAGAGTGGCAGAATTAGAGCAGATGCATCAACGCACGGGGGCGGCCAGAGCCTGGCGCCAACTGTGCACTGAAAGGAAACTGTTGGCGGCCTTAGACCAAGACGTGGCGGAATTCGCAGCCCTGCGTCTGAAACATACCTATTACACCGGGGGGGGACCGCTGCGGGAAGCTGCTGGCGAGTAAACTGAGAGAGCAGCGCCAGAGGCAGAGCGTTCGGGCTATTCGGCCCAACACCGGAGAAATAGTCACGGACGACGCGGCCATAGCAGCAGAGTTTGGTAGCTTCTATGCCAACCTTTACGACGCAGACATCTTAGACCCACAGGCAGGCAGTGATTACCTAGATGGGGCGACCCTCCCCTCCCTGAATGAGGCCCAGGCGAAGTTCCTGGATAGACCTATTGGTCTAGAGGAAGTCATATCGGCGATTTCTCACCTCAAGCTAGGGAAATCTCCCGGCCCGGACGGATATCTTGCGGCCTTCTATAAAAAATTCTGCCCACAAGTGGCCCCTTTGCTGCAAGATTTGTTTAATATGTTTGACCAACCCGGAGCTATCCCCCCAGAACTACTGGAAGCCGCCATTTCAGTGATTCCCAAACCCGGTAGAGACCCGACAACGTGTGGTTCCTACAGGCCAATATCGCTCCTAAATATTGACATTAAACTGTATACAGGTATCATAGCCAGCCGACTAGCCCCCTATATGCAGCAGCTAGTCGACCCGGACCAAGCCGGTTTCATACCTCAACGGCAGACAAGCGATAACACCAAGAGGGTCCTCCACCTGATAGAGGCCGGCTCGCGGGCACGACCGGGATGCATGCTCCTCACCATTGACGCTGAGAAAGCGTTTGATCGGGTGCACTGGCCCTATTTGGACCTAGCCTTGCAGCGGTTCGGTCTTGGGACCACTCTCCGTACCCGCATCTTCAACTGCTACAGACAACCTAACGCTACGGTCCGAGTGAATGGCCACACTTCGCCACGATTCCCGATTGGTAGGGGGACCAGACAGGGCTGCCCGCTCTCCCCCCTCCTCTTTGCGCTCTACATGGAGCCCCTGGCCCAAAGGATCAGGCAACACCAACTTATCCGGGGCATCCCCTTTGGTGGCGATACTCTCAAAATCAGTCTGTACGCCGATGACATTCTGCTCTCACTTATGGACCCCATGCGATCTCTGAGGGCGCTCTTCGTGGAGCTGCATACCTTTGCCCTAGCCTCAGGCTTTAAAATCAACGTAGATAAATCTGAGGCACTGAATTTGTCTCTGTCTTCTGACGTTTTGTCTGATGCTAAAGCAGAGTTTGGCCTGCGATGGTCCACGTCTGCGGTACCCTACCTGTGGGTCCTGCTGGCACCCACGCTCCAGGCCACGGTAGAGGTCAACTATGCCAGACTCCAATCGCGCCTTACCGAGACCCTTAGGAAGTGGAAACACCTCACGTTGTCCTGGCTGGGCCGTATTGTGGCCGTTAAAATGACGTTGCTCCCACAGGTCCTCTACGTCTTCCAGACCCTCCCACTGCGCCCCCCGGCGGGTTGGCTCCAGAAAGCACAGGCGGATATCTCCCGATACGTGTGGAATGGCCGCCGCCCTCGTTTTAAACACCAACTCGCCGCGCTTCCCCCGGCTCATGGAGGAGTGGGTCTGCCCGATCTCACACTGTACTTTCAAGCGGCACAATTGCGCACGCTGGTGGAGTGGTACCAGCTAGAGTCCAGCAAACACTGGCTCTTTCAAGATCAGGCGGTGGCAGGCCGCACGCTCCAGGGAGTGCCCTTCCTACCGCGGCGCCATTGACCTCCCAACTTATATGCCTCGTATATCACCGGTACAGTCATGCGAGTGTGGGATAGAGTGGCGGTCAGACGAAACCTCACCTCCTTCCCTTCCCCGCTCACGCCGATATTCAACAATCCGGAATTTACCCCGGGCCTGGACCCACAGGCATTTGTGGCTTGGAGAGCTACACCTTGCCGGGAATCTGGCCACATGTTTGATCTCCAGGGCATTCTCCCCTTCCAGAGAGTGAAAGAGGCCTATGGCATACAGGAAACCGATTGTATGCCCTACTTGCAAGTCCGGCACTGGGTCCTGCAACCATCGATCAAACCGGGAGCGCAGCGTTTTCTTACACCCTATGAGAAATGGCTACTGACTCGCACGTCGGAGAAGAATATATATATCAGCACCTGCTCCTCACTAACATATACACTTACAATGCAGGGCAAGCTAGGTGGGACAGGGACCTGGGACGGCAACTCACGTGCAAGGAGTGGGAAGGGATTTATCACAGGGCCCGCCACTCGGCCTACCACTCAGGCCTCACAGAGACACTCACAAAAGTGGCCACCTACTGGTACCACACCCCAGAACGCATACACCGCTGGGACCCCCAGGTCAGTGACCGCTGTTGGAGAGGGTGTGGAGGGTTGGGCACACTGGAACACCTGCTGTGGAGTTGTGAGCGGCTGCAGACCTATTGGACCCCTATTCTTGACCTGATAGACCTTCATTTGGATACCCAACTCCCCCGATTTCCCGCCTATGTATTACTGGGACTGCCCAATGCATTGATGTACCCCCTGAAGTCTATGAGAGGGAGATTGATTGAGCTTGCGCTGGGAGCGGCCGTGCAAAACATTGTAGCCCACTGGAGAGATCCTCAGCCGCCAGTGCAGTTGGGCTGGTTGCACAGACTCTGGTCTATACTGGGCATGGAGAAGCTTTCACTGACCACTGCGGGTAGAGGGGACGAATTTGCAGACCTCTGGCGGCCGTTTCTGATGCTGCTTACTGGGGAATTCAGGGAATTGAGTTGTCCCCGATACCTGCGTTTGCTCCGTCTTGCTGACACACCTATCCCGCAAAAATGCCTCCCGGATCTGATATTTCCCTTGTGTTGCTTTGCTCACTGCTACTAGTTTATTTAGCATCTCCTTTCCATTACCTCAGCGGACAAGGGGGGGGCCAGGGGGGGAGGGGTAGGAGGGTGGGAAGGGGGTGTTTCGTATACTACATGCATTGTGGTTGTTACCGACTGTTCTTCTAACTTTCAAACGCGGCCGGCCCGAATGGGTTGTAGGCGGCATGCTGTGGTTAAATTGCAACATGTGACTCTCGCATTAGCGGGGGCGCAGATACAGTTTTGTCATTGTTTGACCCCGATCGCCAGAAGCACTGGTCGATGTATTGGCTTTCAATAAAAAGATTTAATGCTAAAAGGAATTTGTCAAAAGTCACTCAAGGAGGCCGGAGGTCCACAGAACAGGATACCACTAACTGGACAGCTGGGCATTGAGTCAGGGAGACCAAGGGGGTGAGATAGATTCCAGTTCAGGGGTGGAGCAACGCGTTGGGGGGACCCCTCGAGGGAAAACGGGTTTCAGGGGGTCAAAAGAATAAGGGAACAGAGGCAGAACTCAGTGGGGGCGACGCATGCCACAGGAACTCGCACCCAGCATGGATCGTCGCGTCAGAGCCTCCGTAGGTGCTTCCGGTCCGGCCAGCGCTTCACCCTCGTCCCAAATCAACAGACACCGCACAGTGGGGAGGCCCAGGGGTCCACTATTAACATGCATTCACCACGTGGCCACGGGTAGTAGTCCTGCCGCTTTTGCTACACTGGGCTTCAACCGGGCACTTCACTGTATGATGTCTGCCACCGCAGATTTGTGAGCCAAGGGGGGGGGGGGGGGAGGGGGAGGGGGGAAATGTGCACCTCACCCCTTAGCCCTGGCTTGTCTTAGCAGCCCGATTCCCAGCGTTGTTCCACTGCCTTCGAATTGGGGCCGCCTGTGCGCCACAGACGCGCAGCCAACAGCGCCGCCCGCACGCAATGGTGGCCGGGGATTCCCTGTTGTGCTGTTCAAATGCCGGGGGCCGTTTCCATGCTCATCCCCACCAGGGGGACTGTCCGTTAACAAGCTCACCACCGGATCATCAGCGCTGTGCCCCTATCGCCGCACCAGCACTATTTCTGCCGGGGGGTTTCCACAGGCCGTGGCCCCACCGGCCTCCTCCGATCCGACACTCGGTGTGTCTTAGGCCGGTAGTGCTGCCACTCGAGGTCCCGGCTACCGCGGCGCGGAAGGCCGCAATCTGCCGGAGTCTGTGCCTGGCGTCGGGAAGGTCGTAGAGTCACTTGGCCACCATCGGATGTTGCCGCATAGCATAACCTCTGCTGCAGTTGCCGCTCAGTTTGGGACCAGTTAGGTAACGGATAAGTAGTCGGATTGACTGGGCTTTGCGTGGGGAGCCCAGAGCCTCACTAGGCTGCGGCCATTCGTCTCGGCTTCAAGCCACGCCCCCCCCGCTTTTGGCACTGTTGATCATAAGGCTGAAGGAAGCAGGCATTAGAAACAGCGACCTAAACTGGCTGTCCTCATTACTAGAAGATAGATCCTTCCAGATAATGGAAGGCAAGCACTTTTCAGAAGTCCTACCGGTATCATGTGGAGTCCCACAGGGATCCGCCCTGAGTCCCACATTATTAAACAAGACTTGCAACCCTTGGCAAATATAGCGCAGAAATTTGGGCTATCCGTCGTATCATACCCAACTGGTATTGTCGGTGACGGAGGGCCCTTGGTCCAATCACAACCAAATGGCCCGCTGTATGAAAAAAGTAGCAGAATGGATGACCAGGTGCAGCCTAAAATGGAACTGATGTTCCTGGGAAATAATTATGTGCCCAGAGACACCATTAGCTGGCCAACAGAACTAGGCAGTCCCCCTATTCCTAAAATTACATTAAAAAACCTGGGAATGTGGCTAGACCACACTCTTTCGATGGAAATACAAGCCAAAAAACTGGCTGTTTTAAGATACTCCTCATGATTCTGAAAATGTTAACTCTTATCCCTGAACAGACCAGGAGAACTGTGGTTTAGGCCTTGGTAGTGTTGGACTAAGGCAACTTCCTCTATCTGGGCTCACCCAAGTATGTAGTGAATAGACTAAGGGTGGTGTAAAATGCCGCAGCCAGGATACTCTTTGGCATCTGCAGACAAGATTCAGTGAAAGCCTCACTGAAAATACTGCACTGGCTACCGATCCAAGCCAGGATCAAATTAAAATCTTTATTTATAGCCCACAAAGCCATGAACTGCAAGGGTCCTGCCCTAATGAGAACTCTTGTCACTCCATATGTTCCTGGTAGGTCTCTGAGATCCTACTCACATCTACTCATGAAGATGACAAGAATAAAGAGATCTAGATGGAGAGGAAGATCTTTTTCGCACTTGGTTCCCAGTCTGTGGAACTCCTTACCAAAACAAATGTGCCTGTTAAGAGATGAACTCATTTTTAGGAAAAGATTAAAAACATGGCTCTTCCCCCGATACCTCCCCTTTTCCCTTACAGCACCTTCTCCTCAGCGCTGGGAAGGCTATGGGCAGCCACGTTCTTTATAAATTCATAAACACATAAACATAATTCCATCAAAATCACAATGGTGCAAACCTTCCTTCATGGAGCACATCAGGTAGCCCACCCTGGGGAGTGTGGCAGGAGGCTGGCATTTCCAGGTCTGGCAGGAGCTGGGGTCACATATCACCGGCGCGGCAGGTTTCTGGACCAGGGTCAGCGGACTCGATAATTCTCGGCAACTCTGGGCATTAGCTTGCCTCATCTTCACTAACGGCCCCACCAGACTGCCGGGGATGCCTGGTCTCACCCTGGAGATACCCATTAAGGGACCATCTCTCAGGGAAGCCAGGAAGGGTTTCGCAGCGGTCGAAGCGCCTCGGGACCCTACGGGTAAGTAGTGCGCTATATAAATGCCTATACATTTACATTTACATTTACATTTACATTTACCTGCCAGGGCTCAGAAACTAGTCTCTGGTGGCAGCCTGGATGAGACCAGTCAGCCCGCACACTAGATAGTAGTAGGTTTCGCAAGGGGTACCTCTAAGGTGCCCTATAGGTGCATGCCATAATAAATCTAGTAATGGCAAGAGTACAGTTTGATCACATCAAGATGTTTGATGCCAAACATCATGTATTTCCATAAAACCATCATGTAGCTGGGGAACCTGTGATGACCAGTGCCTAGTACATATACTTAAGTTGCCATCTCTGTTCACTTGTAATATCCAGGAATTGAACTTGACATCACAGGGGCATATCTGCTAATGCAGATACATCCTCACATGTAATATATTGCACCCTACCTTAGGGTTATAATGCCTACTGCAGGGGTGACAACAGTTATTGCATGCAGTGATTAGACATGGCATTTGTGTTTTCACCATAGCATGTGTCCTGCAAATCTCTTAGGATGGCATAATACACAATGCAGACCTTATGGACTCTCTTTAGGACCCATGCCTTGGGCACCAGTTGTACCATTTATCAGAGACTTACAGGGGTACTAGCGTCCTAGCCAATTGGTTAGTCTTTCGTTTTTAGCGAAAGAGCGCTGGCACTGAGCCTTGGTTAATAAGGACACAGTACACATCTGTTGAAAAACATCATTTTCAGTGGCAAAAATTGGGGGTGATCATGACAAAGGGGCACTTTCATACATTGGGCACTAAATTTAATTTTTGAAGACTGATTGTTAACAATATACTGAAAGGTTAGATGGGGGATATTTACTGTATCAGGCATTGTTCCCAGCCCCGAAAACCATAGTCTAGCAGGGGGTCCCATTTTTCCAATGTACGCAACTACCTCTACACCACTCAACTCTACGCTATTCAACATTATCCCACGCCAGTAGACGGTATGCCACTCCCCTCTACACCCCTCCACTGCACACTATTCCACTCTATCCCACTCCACGACACTCCACTCTGCGCCAGTCCACTCTATGCCACTCCCCTGTATGCCACTCTACTTTACACTATTCCACTGTACACCACTCTACTTTACACTATTCCCTTGTATGCCACTCTACTTTAGACTATTCTACTTTACGCCACTCTGCTTAACACTATTCCACTGTATGCCACTCCACTCTAGAGCACTCCACTGTTCCACTGTACACCACCCCACTTTATGCCACTGCAGTTATGGCCTCTCCACTGAACGGCACTACACTCTACAACAATGTACTTTACACTATTCTACTCTACAAAACCCCTCCACTCTATGCCCCTCCACAACAATCCACTGTACGCAGCTCTATGCCGTTCCACTCTCTTATACACAGGTTAATGGCTTTTATTGCAGTTTATTACATGTGGCACATTCTTGTAAATACTTTGATGTACGGAAAGACATCCTCGGAATCCCCGCTTCAGGCTCGTTCCCATACATATCTACAGTAGAAGTCCCCACCCCGATCTCAGTAGGTGATGACTATCATGCAGCTGGACATTCAGCCGGTTCCCGGAATGTGTGCGGTCGATCGGATCTCATAGGGTGGAGGCATTGATTAATCTTAGCTCCTTTGAAGAGGGGTGAGTTTTTACAGTAGGAGCAATAAACTACATCCGTGGGGCTAGGTGATGGCTTGGGATCAGTTCGGACAAACGGGAACGGAGGAAGGGGGTCTTCAAAGGATTCGTGGTGATGAAAGGGATGGAGGGAGGTGTTAGCTGGGTACGGGATGTGGTTCCGAGGCAGGGCCGCGCTAAAGGGGTGGTTTATGGCCCAAGCATGTGAGTGCGGGGGCTGTCAGTGCGCGGGGGATGCTTGCGAGGTCAGAGAGACGCGCTGACAATCGGCAATGGGCAGAGAGGCCATGGTACTCAAAATGGCTGCTGCTTACGCACACGTATGAGCCTGGAAAAGGGACGAGATGGCACCGATAATGTTTACGCTGCAACCTAGATTTTAACAACTCCACACTATTCTACTATATGCAATTCAATTTTTCTGAACCTGCACTATGCTTTTCCACTCTATGCCACTCTACTCTATGTCACTTCAGGGTGTTATGCTGGACTGTAAGCTATTCCAATGTATGCTGCTCCACTCTATAACACTCTATTGTATGCAACTCCATTGTATGCTATTTCTCTGTATGCTGCTATAGTCTATCGCATTGCATTGTAAAACACTCCACTCTATGGTATTCCTCTCTGCGCCACAACACTGGGTGCCACACCACTCTACGCCACTCTAGTTTACATTATTCCAATGTATTTCACTAAACTGTTCCTCCGTCCACTCAGCTGCACTCTATGGTATTCCTCTCTGCGCCACGACACTGGGTGCCACACCACTCTACGCCACTCTAGTTTACATTATTCCAATGTATTTCACTAAACTGTTCCTCCGTCCACTCAGCTGCACTCCAGTGTACACTATTCTACTGTGCGCCACTCAACGCTACTCCACTCCATGGCATCCCACTACAGCCTATGCCACTCCCCTCTATTCCACTCCAGTGTACACTATTCCACTGAATGCTACTCCACTGTACGCTATTTTGGTGTATGCTACTATACTGTACGCTATGCCACTCCCCTCTACACCACTCCACTGTATGCTTTTCCACTCTACCCCATTCAACTCTACACCCCTCCACTCTATGCCACTCCACACCACTCCTCAGTAAGCCACTCTAATTAATGCTATTTCCCCTTTTACTTTCTTTGCATGCTCTGGAATTAAACCATGCTGAAGGGTCGCCACCATATGTAGATTTTGTAGAAGGACACCTGTCAAACGACACAAGACGCCTTAACTGGGCCAAGGTCGCACTCAACCTTGAGAAGGTGCAAGACATGAGTAACCTAGTATAGCACATCTTGGTCCAGCACACAAATTATATCACAAAATTTCAACCACAATCATTCTGTAAAGATATAAATCAGCGATAGTAGAATCAGTGAATGAAACATAATTTATAACACGCAAACTTTGCCCAACAGGCGTCAAGGCGCCTAACCAAACAATGTCCAGAGTCAGAGAGCATGCTACTGATAGGCCTCGATGAAGAGCCGTGTTTTTAATGATTTCTTAAAAAGGGCCAGAGAAGGTTGTGCTTTTAACTCGGAGGGGAGGACATTCCACAATCTGGGGGCCGTAGAAGAGAAGGCCCTTCCACCCCATCTGACTCTATTTGTTCGAGGGACAAATAAGAGATTTTTATTGGCAGAACGAAGGCTTCTGCTAGGGGTGTAGGGGACAAGAAGGGAGCCAACGGCTTCTGAGCCTCCACCTGATAGAGCGCTGAAGACCAGGCATCGAATTTTGAAAGTGATCCTAAAATTGATCGGGAGCCAATGCAGGCTCTTCCTGGCTAGAAAAGCAGAGGAGCTGTTAGGGGCGCCCAGAACAAATTTGGCAGCCGCGTTCTGAACGGTCTGAAGTCGTGATATAAGGCTCTTATTACCTTCTGCATACAGTGCATTACAATAATCCAGCCGTGATGCCACAAGAGCCACCACGGTCTGCTTACGGGCTTGGGGGGAGAGATAATGGGCTATTTTCCTAAGAGTCTTAATGACTCCCCAACATGTGGACACAGTTCGATTAACTTGCTGCGTCATAGCCAATGATGTATCAATGATCAAGCCCAGATTAAGGGCTGATTTTACAGGCACAGGACATACTCCCAGAGAGGGGGGCCACCAGTCACTGGACCATATGTTTTGGTCTTTGCCGAAGATCAAGACCTCGGTTTTCTCTCCGTTCAGCTTCAGTGAGTTTAGAATCATCCATTCAGAGACTGCCTGCATGCAGTTTCTGAAGCTGAACGCAGAGGTACTCACCGAGTGGGAGAGAGACACCATGATCTGCGTGTCACACCACTGGAGTCAAGCTATCCAGGCTGATGAAGGCTGATAGCCAGAAACCGGTCCTTGGATGCTTGATTCCGGTCTGGGAAAGACATGGCTTGGTAGTTCGGACTGGACTGTTCCCATGAGGCACAGGGTCAGAGCTGATTTGCATATAGCCAGTGTCTAACCCAGGGTGGTGTGGAGTGCAAAAAAACGATGGATTTAGGCCCAGATCCTTGTACTGGGGTGAATGTTTGACATTGTTTTACATTCTGTCCATCAACTGTGTTTTTTGCAATCGGCGTATGACAGCACATTCTTTATTTATTCTTCAGTTAAAAAGACTGTAGCCGTAGCCAACGCGTTTCGTCCTACACAGACTTCTTCAGGGCAGAAAATTAGCTTGTTTTATAATGTTATCATATATATTCTTTCAGTATATCCCCCAATCCGTTTTGGCATATTCTTTCAGTATATCCAATTTGGCTTGATCTCAGATCTTACACATGTTCCTTTCTTTTATTTCCTGGCACTTACGCTGTGAAATCATTCCTGATTTGTGTATTTCAATTACTAGTGCATTATAGATCAGATTTACGGCCGGCTTCATGGCGTGGCGTCCTTCATAGTCGTGAGTAACCTAGTAGCCAATACTATAGTTACTCTCCAGGCAGATGAGGTACTTGGGGTATATTTGGATAGAGTTGGCCAGGCACACGAGCATCTTTTTAATCAACGTAAAAGTTTTTTTATTACGAAAAACAAAAAAGGGCCCGAATCATCCCATCATAAGGCTGCAGTTTGGTATAACTCCACCTGTCGCTTGGCCTATAGAACTCTGGAAACTGCAATTAGGAGTAAAGAACGGGACACCATAAAGGAGAAGAGGCTGGCATATACGGCAGTGCAATCCCAGGCCAAAAGGGATGAAGCTCTGTGACGGGGTTGCTGCAAACGGAGACTATAATCGCATTGACAGTCTACCTTTCTTCAAACAGCACCCCGAGAACTGGAAGGTGAACGACGTGATTACCCCGGGACTCGAGTACAAACACCCGAAGGAACACTGTTTCTTTAACTGGGCGTATCCCGAGGTTAGCCACCCCCACGTCGACCAGGTAAAGCGTCCCGAGATTCCCACAGGGGTGTGTTCCTCACCCGGAGGAGGAGGAGGCGTTTGGAGTGGCGAGGAAAGTAACGACGAGGAGTGGAAGATTGGAGACGGCGAGGAGTGAAGATTCAGAGTTCGACAAGGCGACTGGAGGAAGAGCGGAGACGAGACCATCGGAGGAGAGTCAGGAGACAAGGCGGGAGGAGAGAGACCAGAGGAGTGCGAGCGGGAACAGCGGGAACGACCAGAGCCTCGAGACGAAGGAGGACAGAGGAGAGACCGGAGGGAGAAGGACCGACTGCAGCGACAAGCCGGGAGGCCACCGAGAAGGCGCTTCGCCCAGCCACACTTCAACCAGGGAAGTGTGGCTCTCCCAGGTACGGTCACGCTTTGCGGGCTAGGCGGGACCTAAGTGGGCTAAACCTCCGTGAGGTCTTCACTTGAGTATCCCATGCACTACCCTATCCCGTCACGGCTTTGCCAATTCACGAGAACCGACATAGTTGTTGTGCACGTGTGACTCCCTCACTTTACCCCCCCCCTGAAGCGCTGTGAGCGAGGTAGGACACTACGCTAAGACATCTCTTCTTTTCCTCATTTACATGCTCCACCCTGGACACCGAGCTGGAGGACGACGTACCTAGCATCCGGACTACAATTCCCAGAAGATACCGGGATAGACGTTCCACCGGAACCGAGGGAGACCGAGAGATACCTTTACCCTTCTACAGAAAAGCCATACAGCGTAAAAAAACATTCAAAACAATAAAACCATCCTTACCCGCAGTACCTGTGTCCGTGAGTCTATTCCCCTCCCCATAAGCTCATTGAGCAGAACTACGTAATGCATGTTCTGGGAGAGATATAATGAGATTTTGGCATCTGGTGAAATGGGGGAGCAGGGACCCTAGAAACGTTCCTTCGAATCACGTGGAACCAGATCAGTGGGTCCGCCACTACAAAAGTCAGTTCTCCAGTGACTCAGATGCCCAAGTCACCTTTGTAATGCTGTCTTCTCCCCCTCCTCTGTGCATTACCAAAAAGGAAGTAGAAAACACTCTTCTCCGGGTACCCAAAGTTTGGGCTCCTTGTCTTGACTGCACTCCTGCAGACCTTTTTCTTCAAGATCTGGACTCCTGGGTAACGTATATTCAACAATTAATTAATGTAATCGATAAGGGAGCAGCGATTCCTAGTTCCTGGGCAGGTGCAGTAATCCTTCCTATTTTTAAAAAGGGGGACCACTCATTACCAGGAAATTACAGGCCCATACGCCTGATTGACTGCATCCAAAAGGTATCGGCCAGGGTGGTTTTAGGCAGAATGCAGGCTTGGTTGGAGGAACACCATATCCTCTCCGATTTACAAGCAGGGTTTAGCAATGTATTAGTACAGTGGACCAGGTTTTAAGGTTTATTCTCATTTACTGGTGCACTGTTACCCTGGGGAGAGGTTCTAATTATGCAGCTTTTGTGGACCTTAGGTCAGCTTTTGACTTAGTTCCACTTCCCAAGTTGTGGCACAGTCTTTTAAAGTTGGGTATGCCATTGGACATTTTGGCTTTTATTGTTAAATTGCATACGGATAATTATGCCCAGGTTAGATGGGATATGGCAGGTAGCACCACTGAAAAGTTCCCGGTAGAGAAGGGTGTGAGGCAGGGGTGCGTATTGGTGCCCACCTTATTTTCAATATATATAAATGGGGTTCTGAAATATTTGGAAAACTCCTCACGGATGCCCCGAGTCTAGCTGGGTCAAAGATCCCACTCCTTTTTTTAAATTTTTTTTTTTATTGAAATCAGACATGATACATTGGAGTAATTTGGTAATGAGAAATTATACAGTGGGTGAGCTGAACAAAATGAACAAAAGAAGAAAACATATCTTTCTGGCATTATCATTTCCTTGTGATTCACTATAAGCATGATAGAATCTATTCCTTTAACCAACCCCTTGTCTATTTCGTTCCTCCATCCAGACAATAAGTGGCTTCCAGACTTTCATACCTTTTTTCTAGTTTGCAAGCCTTTACATTTATATAAAGCAATTTAGCCACTGATAATAAGTTGGTGGTTCAGAATCCTTCCATACCGTGGCAATCAGAAGACGTTCTATTGCTAAACTGAAGAACGCAAAATCTCTTTGTGGCACATCAAATTGCATTGTTACATCATAGCCCAATAGCATTAGTGTAGAGGAGATCTTAACATTCCTCCCCAGTGTCTGGGTCATAAATGACTCAATTCCCATTTTTAACTCCTCTAGTTTTACACAAGAATAAAACATATGTATCATGTCAGCTGGTCCAGTTTGACATCTTGGGCAACTATCCGAATCCCTTTTCCCCCATTTATACAATTTCAACAGTGTGTAGTATAAACTATAATTTGTTTTGTATTGTTGAGCCTTAAGGTTAGATGACATAAAAACATTTTTACCTATTTCCAGCACCTTATCTATATCAACCTCCCCATCACTTAGTTTACTTGACCAATTTGCTGTTCTTTCTAGATCGTTCGGCGTAAATGTTTGCAATTCCTGATAAAAATATTTTATTCTATTTTTTTTTTTAGGATTACTCATAAGCTGAAGTATTGGTATCGAATCATAGCTAATACTCTCTTTTGAAACACCTCTTATGCAATTCCTAACCTGTAGATGTTTAAAACGTGAATCACTTTGCAAATCATATTTCTGTGCAATTTCTATAAACCTGAGTATTTCTAGATTTACATAAATATCTGTCAGCATTACAATCCCCTTTTCTTCCCATTTTCTTGCCATATCATCATATATGTTTGAGTGCAGGAGATCAGAATGCCAGAGTGATGAAAAGTTGGTGAACCTGTTTATCACACATGTTTTCATTATCTTTCTCCAGATTTTAGTTGCGCAGTCAAAGCATTTATAGCCTTTCTTTTGATATTTTATCAAGTCATCTTGACGCTGAAATATTCCACCTGCGGCTTCCCCAATCGCCAATTCATAAATAGTTGGCATTTCAATCACATCATTTTGGATCTTCTTATGATAATAGAGAATACCCAAATGTTGCAGTGCCGTAGCCCAATAGTATAGCTCTATTAGGACTGTTCCACCCACCCTGATCGATCGGTTGACTCAAATATTTATAAGCACGTCCAGTTTTCTGATAGCTCCAAATGAAATTAGTGAACATCCCCTCAATTTTCCATATTTTCTTAGCCATTAATTCTAGGGGGATGGCCCACATTAGATATAGAATTTTTGCAAAGATTTTCATTTTAATTACATTTATCCTGCCGATGATTGTGAGGTGCTGATGGTCTAATCGTTTCAGTTCCCTACTCATTGAAGCCATCACTGGATCTATATTTATTGTCCAGATATCACCCACCTTTGCTGTTAGTCTAACTCCTAGATATATCGCAGACTCCTTTACTCGAGAATCATGTAATATACAGTGGGGGGAGCAAATAATGTATGTCTTTGAGCTATTTAGCAAATATCCTGATCTCCTCCCAAATTTTTCTGCCAGCCTCTCTACCTCTGCGATTGCTTCTTGTGGGGCTGGTGTTAACAGGGTAATATCATCAGCGTATGCCAATATTTTTGTCTCGTAGCTATGAGAAGCTACTGGTTTAATTATAGGATTATTTAAAATCATGGAAATAAAAAAGATCCAAATAAAATGCAAAAAGGATTGGGAAACAAGGGCAGCCCTGGCGAGTACCTCATTCTATCTTCAGCCTTTTGGACGTATACCCCATTATCTGAATCTTGGCGTGAGGATTATAATACATAGCCTGTATTGCTCGAATGAATCCTGGCCCAAAGCCTCTCTCAACCAGTTTATCCCACAGGTAGCTCCAGGCCACTCAATCAAAGGCTTTCTCGGTGTCTAGAAGGACCACAGCCTCCGCTCTTTCCTCGACTTCAGCAATATCTAATATTGATATTACTCGCCGCGTGTGGTCTGTAATCCCCCGGCCGGGAACAAAGCTGTGCTGCCATAGTGAAATAATTGCAGCGATGATTTTTTGTAATCAGGTGGCCATAACTTTTGAATATATTTTTGCATCTGTGTTCATAAGTGAAATTGGGCGATATGACGGGGGAGTTCTGGGGATTTGTCTTTCTTTAAAAAGACCACAACATCTGTGTTCTGCCATGAGCTTGGGGGTATTCCACGATATTGAACATCCAAAAATAGTTCTTGCATAAGAGGTACTATTTGTACTGATAGCATTTTATACAGCTCAATTGGAATTTTGTCTGGCCCAGCTGCTTTACCAGATGAGAGAGACGATAATTCCAGATGTACTTCCTCTAGTGTAATTTGCTGCTCTAGTTCCTGAGTCGTTTCACTATTTATGCTGGGGAGTGATATACCACAGTTATCAATATCTTCTAGATCGTCTTGCTCCCCTTGATCCCCTACCGTGAGTTCTGCTTGATATAGTTTACTGTAGAAATTCTCAAAAATTTTGATAATCTTCTCGGAATCTGATGTCAATACCCCATTCAAATCTTGCATTTTTGATATGTTATTTCTGGCACTTTTTTGTCTCGTTCTTAGCGCTAATAGCTTCCCAGTTGTCTCTCCATATTCCTATAGCTCTTTGCGATATATCTGGAACTTTTGGGCCACTTTCTCGTGAAAATATTGATTAATTTAAGCTTTAACCAGTGCTATCTTAGATAGATGTTGTATTAATACATCTTCCGAAGCTCTATTACATATTATTTGTACATGCTCTGATTCCAGTTTGATTAATTTATTCACTAATTGATCCATCTGTTTTTTTCTGTTCCCTCCGAATATGCGCAACAAACCCTATTATTTCCCCCCTCAGCGCAGCCTTGTACCAATCCCAGACCAATGCTCGGAAAGCGCTAAATCTATTACAATCGAAAAAAGATTGAGTCCACTGCTTGATGTATACACAGAACTTATCATCTAATAATAGCTTTCTATTGAAGGTCCATGGAGTTTGTCTACACAGACCCCGAACTTCCCTGAATCTTGCAGGCTAAACAACAATACTTCGTGACAGTGACCTCCTCGCTTTCTTCCCCGAAGGAACTTTTTAAAACTGTTGACTCCCTGGTCAGACTGCAAGTCCCTGACCCCGTCATCCCTTCACAGGACCTCTGTGAGAAGATCGCCTCCTTTTTTCACTCCAAAATCCAGGACATTTACTTAGCCCTTGAGGAACAAAGAGCTGCCCTCAGTGCACCTACACCTGGTGTGGAGATGAGTCTAACCATCACCGAAATCTCCACTCCTTGCACTCTGGACACCTTTCCCTCGCTGACCGTACAAGATCTTGAGCTCCTGTTAGCCAAGACTAAGTCCGGATCTCCTTTGGATTCCTGTCCTCTGAAGGTCATTAAACAATGTAGGGAGACCCTCTTACCTCCTTTGGTGGAGATAATGAATCTTGCCATTAGAGATGGTATCTTCCCTGCAGAGTGGAAGAAGGCGGTAGTGAAACCCCTGCTGAAAAAGGCTTCCCTGGATCCGGGGGTTCTAAAAAACTTCCGGCCTATCTCCCTGCTCCCCGCTCCTGCCAAGATGCTTGAGACTCATCTCAACAAACATCTTGCCGCCTTTGTCGAAAGCTCTGGATGCTTAGACTCCTCTCAGCATGGATTCAGGAAAGAATTTAGTACTGAGTCAGCCCTCACCATCGTACTTGACAAGATCCGTACATCAGTAGATGAGGGCCAGACATCTCTCCTGGTCCTGCTAGATCTAACGGCGGCGTTCGACACCCCCTCCCCCTCGGTACTTACATCCCGGCTGAGGGAGGTGGGGGTGAAGAACGCAGCTCTTGATCTCTTGACCTCCTTTCTTACAGGGAGGGAACAAAGAGTCAAACTTGGGGAGTTTCTATCTCCATCCCGTCCGGTGCTATGTGGGGTTCCTCAAGGGTCGGCCCTCAGCCCGACCCTTTTTAATATCTATGTTACCCCACTGGCCAAACTTATAAGATCTTTCGGGATGGAGGTAGTCTCGTACGCAGACGACACTCAAATCCTCGTTTCTCTACCCCATTCAGATGAACCAATCGCCTCCAAATTTAGATCTTGTATGGAGGCGGTCGGTAGGTGGATGGTTCTGAACTCTCTGAAACTGAATGGGGAGAAAACTGAGGTGATGGTGTTTGGGGGAAAAGAAAACATCTGGTCAGCCAACTGGTGGCCTGACTCCCTTGGTACTTGTCCCTCCCCCACATCCTCTGCTAAAAATCTCGGGGTGATAATAGATCCTGCCCTTGACCTAGGCAACCAGGTGAGCAGAACTGTCTACACTTGCTGGGGCTTGATTCATACTCTCCGTAGGGTCAGGAAATTTCTTTCCCTCCAGGCAAGAAAACAAATAGCTGTCGCTCTCATCGGCTCGCGTTTGGACTATTGCAATGCGCTGTATGCAGGACTCAATAAAGGACAGCTGCAGCGCTTGCAGGTGGTCCAAAATGCCGTAGCCAGATTTGTTCTGGATATCCCCAGACGCTCTTCAGCCACGGCAGCCAGAAAAACTCTGCACTGGCTGCCGGTGGAACTGCGTATTCGGTTTAAGGTCCTGTGTATGACCTACAGAGCCATCGCTAAAAAGAGCGACACTGGAATTGGATCCATTATCTCCCACTATGTTCCCCGTAGAAACCTGCGTTCCTCCGGGAAGCTGCTTCTTGCAGCTCCCCGTGTACGGAAAGCCAGGTGGGGCGGTAGAGCCTTTTCCACTCTGGCTCCTAAGTGGTGGAATGAACTTCCTTTGGATCTGAGATCCCTTCCATCCCTACAGATTTTTCGCACTGCCTTAAAGACCTTTCTCTTCAAGCAAGCTTATGTCTAAGATTCTATGTCTCCCCTCTTGGTCCTTCCTGACCTTTTGCTAGGCGCCTTGATACCTTCGGGTTATTGTTCTGCGCAATACAAATTATTTTTCAATTCAATTTCAATTCATTTCCAAAATTAGCAGATTGTGATCTGAATATAGCTGTGGGAGTTTTACTATATCCAAGTTATCTAACCACTGTGTAGGGGCCAGAATATAATCCAAGCGAACAAACTTTTTGCGGGGATGTGCGTGAGTAGTATGTAAAACCTGGGTCGTTTTGTTGTTTTCTACCCAGATTTCCGCAACCCCATGAGTACTTTTGAGCAAGGAAAGTGCTTTAAATACCTTAGGCTTCCTCCCTGTATAGCTATTAATAATGTTACTTCCATCCATATGTATGTTAAAGTCACCACAGATAATCAGAGAGCGTGATCACTGTTCTAGTTCCAACTCTAGCTCCTCCCAAATACTAGGCTCGTCTAAGTTTGAACAATATATATTAACAACAGAAAAGCCCAATGATATCTCTATTATGGCCCAGCGACCCCATTTATCTGCTTTTGTTCGATGAACTGCACCACTCCGGTGTTTAATGTAAGTAGCCTCACCTCTCGTTGTTGTTGTTTGGGTGGATCACACTGCTAGGTTATACCCTCTGATTTCAAGGCACATTTTGCTCACCCATGGAATGTGTGTCTCCTGTAGGCACAGGACATCTGGGCTCAGTATAGTAATTATTTCAAAAACCTTTGCACGTTTTGCCTTGTCATTTAGACCACCAACATTTGATGAACAAATTCTAAATTTAGCCATGTTTCTTTATTTGGCATATCTTGTATTTCCTTTGCCACTGCTTATGCCATCTTTGTCCGGTACAGCATACCCCCTTGTACATCCATCTACATCTGTCTGAATTTTGTCTTTTTTTTCTTTCTACTCATCCACCCCCACCCCAAATATCCCTATTACCCGCCCTCCCTCCCCCCTTTCGTGACCCCACCACTCCCCCCTCCCTTCTCACCACCACCACCTGTGCTTCTCCTCACCTCCCCCTGCCCACCCCCCACCCTACAACTAAGGAAAAAAGGGCTTATGGCCCTTATCGATGGGAAGAGACTTTGCTCCAGTCCCCTCTCTACTCTAGCTCTTTAAATCTTAGTCACCATATTCAAATACTGACAATATTGATATTCATGTTCCTGATTATATTCATCTTCTATACATTTCCGACTCTCCTACCTCTATTAAATATATAGGCAGCCTATTTATTCAATGTTCTTATTTTCATATGTTCCTATCCGGAGCACATTGAATTTTCATGTCTCAAAGTGTGTCCAAGTAGTCTTAGGCTTGTATCTCTGATACGAAAAAATGTGCACAACCTTTGCAGAGTACTTTTAGGGTTACTGGGGTCAGCAAAAAAGCCTGTGCGCCCTTATTTTGAAAAGGAGTGATTAATCACCTTAGATGACACCTCCTTTCCACAGTATGGTGGCAGAAATGAGGTCTCACGAAGAATTGGAATCTTTCCCTTGTCGTTTCTTATCGGGCCTTGCAAGATCATATAATGCCTCCTGTGCCAAAAAGTTATTCAGGTTAATCAGTATGGCTCTGGGATATTTTGCTGCAGAGCCTTTTTTTCCCTCGGAGAGCTTAAAGGGAAATCTATGGGCTCTCTGTAGCCCCCTGGCCCAGTTCCACATTGTTAGCTCCGGAAATGCCTCCTAAAAGAGTTCCTGCACAAACTTACAAACATCCGACCCTTCCGCCCCCTCAGGTATTCCCAATATCCTGAGGTTGTTTCTCTGGAGTCGATTTTCAAGGTCAGCTATTTTTAGTTGCATATCCTCACGGTCAGACGAGATCATATCTATGTCATTTTTTTGTGTCGTTATTTGATCTTCTATTGCTGATATCCGCTCTTCTGCCGCGTTTATCCTTTCTGAAAATTCACTGCAAGTTTTAGCAACTCTCCTCACCGCATTCTGTAGTTTGCGGCAAGCCGTTTGTGTTTTCTGGCTTTCGGAGTGAGTGTCTGCTCTGTGTTCCACTATTAGTTGATAGATCGTATTCAGTGATATCTCGTTGAGATTACTAGATACTGTCAGTGTGTCTGCCAAGGCTCCTTATGTTGCTCCCTCTAGTGTCCCGGGGTGATTTCAGGATCACTTTGAGCCTCTGGAGAGAGAGATATTTCCCAGGGTAAGGATTTGCCTGTTCCAGCTTGTGACATATCTAATCTTTTGGCCATCATTTTATTGTGCACCATTGTAGTATTTGGGATCCTCTCTTCAGACGTTGAGTCCATAGCTGAGTCATTCTGCTCGCTTGCCAGACTGTTTATATCCCCGTCTAAAGACTCCGCCTTTTGTGCTTCATCATACTCCTCCTCTGAGGTGTCTGTATGGTCCGAGAATGAGAGGAAGGGTTCACTTGAGTCACTCTCACAGATTATTTTCATCCCTTTTTCTACACTCAATCAAGCGCCTGTTTTCTCCGTACCGCAAGAATCCGGTGCTTCAGTAGACTGTACTATTAACCTTGTCACCTGGCCCCCCTTTTCTACTTGGCTCCCAGCTTGTCGTTTCTCTGTTAATTTCACATTTTTTAATTGGGTTGTTATCTCTGGTATGTGATTTTCTCCGCATCTTGAACCGTTTTAGTCTTATCCTTCCTCGATGAAAACATTTGAGGAACTCTCTTGCTTTTCCTATCATTCAAGTCTACTTTAGTATTCAAGGAGTTCATCTCCCCAACCCCCCCTCTCTTTTCCTGCTACTACCGCCTATTTGGGGGTCCTGAAGCCAATTGCCCAGTTGGGTATCCATCATTCCTCTGCTCTTTCCGCCTCGTGCTGTTTCGGTGGCATCTCAATGTGTCTGTGAGTAGGACTTTCTTTACAGAGAGCGTAGTTAAATTATATACTGCCGGCTTGTGCTCCCTTGCCCAGACTCCTTTAATGATTACCAGTCTGGGTTTGCCCCTCCAATCCTTAGATATATCACATTGTTCTATCCTTGCACATACACACTTAAGTATTCAGCTTGTTTCAATATGCAGTGCCCCTTGTGAAACCCAGGCGTAATAGCAAAAGACCAATCTCTCCCCCAAGATGTTCAAAGTGCCCAGCAGATCATACAATCATTATAATTGTTATATAGTCACTTATAAACATTTATGCTTTACAACTTTTCATACGCTCACCGCCATATTGGCTGTAATCTGGGTTTCAGCGAAATGCCAAGTGCTCATGTCCGGCCTCCAGAGGACCACCCTAGGACCACAGGAACCACAATGCATCTGTCAAGTTGATATATGCACTGCTTTATTAACTGAGCCTCAATCCCAGAGCCTCTTGCTGTTGAATGCCTACCTGTAAATTGCTGCTTTCTTGTTTTCACCTCCTCCGGGCAGGTAGTCGTGGGTCAAGCGCTCCAGGAAATGAGGAGACAGCGCCTACCACCGTGTCTGCAAGATCCGCGATATTCTTAACGATGCCAATGCAGTTGCAGTTAATTCCGCGCTCCAGCGCTCCCGGATGCATTGATGTCTGATGCTTTCTAAGTACTTCCAAAGGCTTACCTCGACTGAAGGTGATAATGTTGTTGAAACTGTAATTAAGCCGCCGCTTTCATTTCATTTCTCGTTCACATGTTGTTACAATCTTTTTCCGATTTCTCAGTTTTCTCCAGTTTCGAAATGCCGAGTAGAGAGGAGCCGTTGTGGAGCTAGCCTCTCACTCGCCCCCTCACGGACGCCATCTTTTTTCCCTCTCGTCAAAGATCCCACTCCTAATGTTCGCCGATGACACCCTTATTTTTTCCAAAACGAGACAGGGCCTACAACGTGCCCTCTCAAGATTTGAGGAGTTCTGTGTGGATCATGACCTCGTTGTCAATGTTGACAAAATGAAGTTCATGGTCCTCCAGAACTCTAATAAAGCTATCGGTGAAGTTAGAATGCAGGAGGGTGCCCCGGAGCAAACGGCGACTTTTTCATATTTAGGGGTAATCATAGATAAAAAACAAAGTTGGAAGCCAGAAATAGACTGCCTAACGGTGAGACATGCTCAACTCCCTGGTGTGTTGCTTAAGGAGCATAGATGCTCTTATACTAGACCCATAGCTCCTGTACTGCAGATCTATAATACTTAAATTGGTGCTTCAATCCTTTATGGTGCAGAGTTGTGGGGGCATGTAAATTTGGACTCTTTAGTGGTGGGTCAAAACACATTTTTAAGATCGTTAATTGGCCTCCCTCAATCCACCCCACTGGTCCCTCTCTTTTTGGCTTTGGGATGCCAATCCGTCAGGGATGTAGCACAATATAGGTTAGTAGCATATTGGAGGAGACTTTGGGTGACTCCCGAGTTAGCCCATTATGCCCTGGCTTTGTTAGAAGTCAGGGAGTTGGATGTAAACAAGACAATTGCATGGTTTAGCTGTGTTAAAAACATTCTCTGTGAGCTGGGGTTGAGTCGGTTGTGGACCACCCCAGCCGGAAGTACGTTCCCAAGCAAAAAGGAGTTAAAGGCAGCATATTGGCATATGATAAATTTTATTTTATTTATTTATTTATTTAGCAACTTGTAAAGCGCCTGGTGACCCGAAGGCATCCCTGCGCTGTAAAGATTAAGTCCTACTGAGGGGGAGAAGGGTGGAGGGTTTATTTAGGAAACAGAAGGGTTTTAAGTTTTTTCCTGAACGTCAGGTGGTTGGGCTCCAGTCTGAGGGAGCGTGGGAGAGAGTTCCAACCAGCGGACGCTTTTACAGAGAAACGTCGGCCTCCGGTACGTGTTCTCTTGAATTTGGGGATGTTGGCCAGGTGCTCGTTCTCAGACCGTAGAGCCCTCGGTGCAATGTAGGGGGTGACCAAACCGCTGAGAATCGCAGGTCCCGATCCATTGATTAGTTTATGGGCCGTGCACATGGCCTTAAACTCCACCCTTTGGCGGACTGGCAGCCAGTGCAGAGCCTTAATAGCGGGTTTGGCGGATACTCTGGGAGGTACGCTCATGATTAGGCGAGCTGCTGCATTCTGGGTTCTTTGCAGTCTTGCTAAGGTGGCTTCCGGCGCACCTAGGTAGACCATATTGCTGTAGTCTAACCGCGACATTATGAGGCCCTGTACTAGTAGTTTCCTGGACACGGGCGGTAGGAGGGGGAGAATTTTGCGGATAGTCCGCAGAAGCCCAAGACAGGTCCCGGCGGTTTTGGCCGCTTGGGTCTTCATTGAGAGGTCGGGTTCTAGCCAGACTCCGAGGGTCTTGATTTCGTGTTTCGGGGTGGGGATTTCCCCGAACACGTCTGGCCAGATCGCCGTGGGGATGGTCGCCCATTGTTTGCCCATGAGCATCACCTCAGTTTTGGAACCATTGAGTTTCAATGACGATTCACACATCCACCCGTGAATTTTGGTGAGACAGTTTGGTAATTTGTCTGGGTGGTCGTCTAGTTGGGAAAGGGAGACGACCAATTGTGTGTCGTCAGCGTAACTCACAATTTTTATCCCGAATGGTGATACCACATCTTCCAAGGGGGCCATATACACATTAAAGAGTGTGGGGCTCAGGGAGGAGCCCTGAGGGACCCCGCTGGTGAGTGGAAGTGTGGACGAGTGGAATTCACCGTCCCAGACCTGGAACGTGCGTCCGGTAAGAAAGGACTCTATCCAGCTGAGTGCCATCCCGGTGAGCCCTGCTGTCGCCAATCGATGAAGAAGAACACGGTGATTGACCGTGTCAAAGGCGGCACTCAGATCCAGAAGGATCACTGCCACTGATCCTCCTGAGTCTAGAATGCGCCTTGCTTCCTCGATGACGGCAAGCAGGGCGGTGTCTGTACCGTGTCCCGGACGGAACCCGGTTTGGGATTGCCGTAGGATGTTATTTGTCTCGAGAAATCGGGAGAGTTGACTATTCACCAGTTTCTCGGTGATCTTGCTAATCCCCGGGAGGAGGGATATGGGCCGGTAGTTTGCCATATCAGTTGGATCGAGCTGGGGTTTTTTAAGGAGTGCCTTCACCACTGCATTTTTCCAGCTGTCGGGGACTGATCCTTGAGCAAGTGAGCAGTTGATAAGCTCCGTGATTGTGGGGGTGATAGCGGGGGCCACGTTTTTGAGGAATCTCAAGGGTGCAGGGTCTAAAGGAGATCCGCTTTTTATTTTATTCAGGGTAGCTTCCACCTCGTTGGACGTTACTGGCCTGAATGTCTCGAGTTGGGGACGTATTCCCGTCTGATCGGGGGGCTGAGTAATGTTTCTGCGGGTAGGGGAGCTAGGGGGAGGGAGGGATGTGAGGATACGGGCGATTTTATTGTTGAAGTATGCGGCTAGGTCATTGCTTCTGTCTACCTGAGGGGTGGTGGACAAAGGAGAGATGGGAACTTTCAATAGCTCCTTCACGATGAGGTAGGATTCCCTAGAGGAATTAGAGGCTTCCTTTATCCGGGTGTCATAGTGGGAGGCTTTGGAGAGCTTAATTGCAGTTTTATAGATTTTGACTGAGGAATGGTAGGCCTCTTTGCTGGCATTATGCCAGTCTTTTCTCCAAAGCCGTTCGGCTCTTTTACAGTTTTTGCGGAGCTGACGAAGTTCTGGGGTGTACCACGGAGCAGAGCCTGTGTTGTTGGTTTTGTCTTCGCGCATTCTGAGTGGGAGCACAGAGTCAAGGGAGGTCGTAATCCAATTTCTGAAGTTACTATCGGCGTTGTCCGGGATGTCGTCATGAGTCGGGGTAGTAGATGTCAGGGTATTGGCCCATTCTTCGATGGGAAGTTTGGACCAAGTCCTGCCTCTAGTGAAGGTGGGCAGTTTCTGAGGTTTCTTGAGGGATCCTGGAAGTTGGAATAGGACCAAGAAGTGGTCCGTCCAAGGAAGGGGGATGGAGTCTATTTCTTGCATCGCGGGGGTGCTGGTGAACACTGGGTCCAGCAGGTGGCCTTTGATGTGAGTGGCTTCTGAGTTAAGGAGACGGAGGTCCGAGGCCGCTAGTTCAGTGATCAGGTCGACTACTCCAGAATCTGAAGTGTCTTCGAAGTGGATGTTCAAGTCTCCCACTAAAATGAAATTCGTGACGGAGTGAGCCTGTGTTGCTACAGTGTCTAGGAGGGCATTGGGAAAGGAGCCGGGGTGGCCGGGGGGACGGTAGACTAGAATCCCTGAGAGGGAATTCGTAGGGTCAAGTTTGATTGAGAATTGAAGGCTTTCAGAGTCTGGGATTTGTGCATCGCTGGAGTTACAGATGAAAGAGTCTCGGTAGATGATAGCAATGCCTCCACCTCTGCCTAGTGGTCGAGGGAGAGACTGGATGAGGAATCCCGGTGGTGTGGCTGACACTATGTCCGAGTCAGAGTGTGGGGTGAGCCACGTTTCCGTTAGGAAGAGAATGTCAATCTCGTAGTCTTCTATTAAGTGGTGGATTGGTGTCGCATGTTTAGGGAGGGAGCGACAGTTCAGCGAGGCAAGTTTGAGGGTTGCGGGCTTCAGCACTCGTGTGGAGAGTTTAAGCTGGGCTGGCTGGCAGTTCGTGCAGCTGACAAAGGGTCCATTCATATCATGGATATATCTGCATGAGGGGGCGATAGAAGGTCGGAGGCTTAAGAGGTCACGACGGGAATATGTGGTTTTGGCGGAGGCTCTGGGTGCCAGGGGGTCTGGCCCTAGGCCCGGTCGTGCGCGGACGGGCGCAGACGGGCTTGCCTTAGGCGCGCCTTCGGCGCGCAAACGGCGCTCCCGCTGCGCTCGTCCGCTGCGCTGGAATGGCCGACACATTTGTAGTAGGTATTATGGGCGTGACCTCGCAGTGGGCGTGGCTTCGCCTTTGACCGCGCTGGCGGTGTGGGCGTTTTCCCCTCTGACAGCGGGGACTCGCTGTGTTTGGAGGGTCTGGGCAGGCAGGCTGAGCGCGTGAGGACGGCGCTTTTGCTCAGGTGAGCTTCGTGGTCAAATTGCAGTTTTATTTATTTTTTTTTAAATCAGCAGAAGTGAAGATAATAGTGACAAGTTAAAAATACAATTTCAGGTGCAGCGTGCTAACCTCCGGCTTTCCGCCTCAGAGGGAATTTAATCAAGAGATGAATGTTGCGCTGTTACGAGCGTTTAAGTAGTCCGGTGGGCGTGGCCTCGCAGTGGGCGTGGCTTCGCCTTTGACCGCGCTGGCGGTGTGGGCGTTTTCCCCTCTGACAGCGGGGACTCGCTGTGTTTGGAGGGTCTGGGCAGGCAGGCTGAGCGCGTGAGGACGGCGCTTTTGCTCAGGTGAGCTTCGTGGTCAAATTGCAGTTTTATTTTTATTTTTTTAAATCAGCAGAAGTGAAGATAATAGTGACAAGTTAAAAATACAATTTCAGGTGCAGCGTGCTAACCTCCGGCTTCTAAATCTAAGACGGTTTACAGTTCCTACCAGTCTTAACCTGGCTAGCACCTTTCTTGAAATTAAACATGAACCAAAATTTGAGCTGTACTGGGATTTAATTACATCAACACGTGATCGAAAATTATTCCATCAGTTTAGGGTGGGAACAATACCCACCAAGACTTTTATCTCAAAGTGGTCTAATTTAGATGCAAACAATAGCAACTGCTCTTTCTGTTCGGATAGGGTAGAATCATTGGCTTATATTTTCTCTGTTTGCCCAGCCAACAGCAACCCGAGGCGATGCTGGTTGAAACTCACTTGTACAGTATTGGGCACCAGGTCATGCAGCGAGGCATTCAAATGAACAAAGGGGAAGTGTAGAGGTATTGGTGATAGAATCACCCTCCTTGGATATGTATACAAACAATGGGATTCTATCAATGTGACAAGAAAATACATTTTTAATTGGATTTTTTATTTATCAGAAAAAAAGGGGGATGAAAAGGCTACTTTTTGCTGATGGCAAAGGCAAGCACTATGTGTTTTTATAAAATACCCCTCACACACTAAGAATCCCTTAGTGCCATGCTTCATCATAGGGGTCTTCACGTCCCTCTATGCAGCAGGGCGTGCTGCGACCTACGAACTACGCGGGAGCACTTGTTTTTTTTTTAGGATAGGCTATGTGTGATGTGAAGGTAATGTGAGTGGTTAGGAATGTGTAGGGACTTATGTGTGTGGATATATAAAACTTTAAAAATGTCCTGGCTAGTATAAAAAATAATTTATTCGCTTCTCTAGCTGGAAATGTTAAAAAGGGGGTTGTGGTAGGGCTATACTGTGCCCTACTTGGTCGACATGTTTCGAAAGCAGTCCCCTACTGCTTACTCATCAGGACCTCTGCTAGTCCCTACTAAAAAATACTCAAGTAACTCACTAAATTGTATGCCTATTGTCCTAAAATAGAGTAACACAAATAGGCTACTCTATTTAGCATAAGGGCTTGAGTAGGCCCTTTTCACTGAAAAAGATGACCTAATGTGGTCTATAGATCTGAAATCTTGCGTGCCTCATGAGCCAGCACCAAGGGTTGTCCTTCCGGTCATTCACCGCCGAGGAGATTATCCTCAATCCTGCCCCTGTGCTGCTCCGTGCGATCCCACATACACATACAATTTAGTGAGTTACTCCACCGTTTGTACACTGGGAGTTTATCCGGCTCTTTGGCAGTTTTTAGGTGACTTGAAAATTGACTGGGCTGGGGCAATATGCGAGCACTAATTTTAACACACCGTTTGACTTCTAGAAATACTGGCTGGCTACCTCAAGCTTGCCACACGTTGTTGTTTCTGACACAAGGAGTCACATTGACGGGAGACAGGTACACAACACGTTTTGGGCACAGCGTTCTGCACACCGGGTGATTGCACTTTATATTTCTTGATTGGATTAGTTTATTTGACTATCGCCCAGTTTGGAGCATTTGAATCCCATGGCTCCTTAGTGTGCCTTTATGATGATCCACGCCCCTCCCATCTCATTTCCCCCTTCCCCTTTCGAGTTTGGCTTTTAAATCCCTTTGGTTGCCGGTGTGACTGCCGCTGCCCTTATTGCAGCTTTATGTTATTTTTGCTCAAGGTTGCCACATTCACGACCTATCATGGAATATTCCTACTGCCCTCTGCTATGGGCTCCATTTACATCGCCTACAGGTTCCTAGTAAATCAGTGATTACTTCACATTCTTTTATTATTTATTACTTGTCTTGCACGAGTATGCGTTTACATGCCATCTGCATGCTGGGGGGGTTGTGCACTCTTGACCGGTTGTGCGAATATTTGGAATGACCGTACAGTGTGCCAATGCCAGCGTACGTCCATGCGTTTACCTGACTTCATGTTATGAGATTATGACTACCATTATGAGTTATAATATTCACTATTGATATTTTGCTTTGGTCCTTTCCATATTTTATCATTCGATTTTCCTTATTTCGAAGGCTAGTGCGTTGGAACTGCCTATCCCACGGTTCGTGGCCAGCGGGCGATATTCCTGTTGCATAATGAGTCTTAACAAATCATAGCCTATGTTACTTAAAGAGTGTGGCTTGTCTGACTTGCCATTTGGATCGTAAGGGTTGCATTTGATTTTGTTGCAGAGTTTTGAAAGCTGTCTTCGGGCATCTTATACCATATTTACAATGAAGTGACGGAGTGTGTCGTTAGCCTTCCTGGTTTAACGCTGCACTCCACCACCTCAGAAACGCAGGGGTTGCAGCATATGTGTGCTGCTTGATGCAGCACACATAAGTTGCAAAATGTAATTTCTTTATTTGATTGTTTATGTGCAGGAAGGGACACCTTCCTGCACATAAACAATCAATGGCATTGCTGTTTCTATGTGTGCTGCACAACCCAACACACATGGAAACAGCAAAACCGAGGAGAAATAAAGCATCTCTCCTTGTTTCGCCTGTTTGAGACCAGGTTTTTCCTGGGACGTTATGGTGGCGATAGGGGCTTGTAAATATGCCCCATTGTTTTACATTGCATGCGTTTTGTTCGACACTGCTGTAAATGTTATGATTATCTGGTTTCTTTTGACGTAGGTCCCATGTGTTTGGAAATCTCCTGCCTGCTCGGCACATAGGACGTGTTATTTTGCCAGCTAATTCCTTAACTTCGTGCATTTGTTGCCCTCTAAATTGATCTTCCAAGTGAGTGGCTTGAATGACAGAATGTCGTATGTTTCTCCCTTTTTTCGTACTGTTAGTCTGCTTTGATGCAGGACGATCTTGATTATCAAGACACTGTAGTTTTATTAAAACGTACCAACCTTCTTTGGACTGAGCTTTGGCTTAGAATGTCATTTCCGGCTGAATAATTTCACCAAAATTTTGCAGCCTTCGTGCATACTTCTGCTGTCCTGAAAGCGTGTACCGGATGCAGGTGAGGACTCAAGGTCGGATGGCATACGGGAGAGACCTTGACACTTAAAGCAGGTGAGAACTTAAGGTGTTCAGTGATCATGGTGCATGCATTGAACACATCACCTCCTGAAACCGCTCATGTTTTCAACGAAGATGATGCATGCACGGAGCACCTTATCGCCGCAACCCCTCATATGTTTATCGATCATGATGCATGTACGGAGCACATTACCGCCTTCAACCCCTTATGTGTTCAGTGATCAATCATGATCTAATTGACTATACCAATTGACATTGGAAGGATGAAAGACCAAGTCAGCTCTATGAGTCATCTTTAGCTCATTTTCACTAAATTAGGCTTGCAGAGCTGGTGATGTATTGGTGACCAATCTTAGAACAACGAAAGACTGAGTTAATCCTGTTTGTCGTCTTTTCCTCCCTCTAAGGTTGTCGTTGGGGTTGCTACCATTGTATTTATTTGTCATGCACCCAATTGTTAGCAATATACACTGTCATCAGTCTTTTTTATTTTTTTTGAAAACCTTTATTGCAACATTATGAAAGTACAAGTATGGGCCTACAACCGCAGGGGCCGGCCGCTAGTCATAAATGTAACCAATCATAGCACGGTGTAACACAGCTCATCAGCCGACATCCCTGAGGTCCGGCAGCGATTCAGGATGAAGTTTGTCTTGAAAAGCATGGATAGGTCACAGGATATACTAAAGGTTTCATTTTATATTATATAACTAGATGGATCAGGTGCCATACAATCAAGCTAAAGGAAACGGGGGACAGGTCAAGAGACAGGATATACGTTCAGGAACAACAATATAAGGAACCCTGGCGCCGATGCTTATGAATCGAAGCAAACAACAATACAGAATACAGTTTCGTAAGCGCCAGTTCCCAGAGCCTGCCCACCCGGACTTTCGATTAACCTAGGAAGCGTAAGCACAAAATTCCAGAACACAGTGTAAGCAGAATAGAACGCAGACGAGACTGACCCGAAAGGAAAGAGAGGGAAGGGAGAAAAAGGCCATAGAAAATAAGAAAGGCAAAATAAACCCCCCCCCCCCCCTCCAACCCCCCACCCTGCACCCCTGCCGATGGCTATAGCCTACCCCACTAGCAGCGTGCCTGTCGCCCTAAAGAACTAAAACCCTAAAAGAAGGGAAAGAAAGAGAAAGAGTGGAGGAGGGCCTAGTAGTACATGCCCCCAGCCCCTTAGTCCCCCCCGCCAAAAACAGACACCCCCTATCGCAAAGAGATTGATGTGAAGCGACCCTTATGAAAGAAATTAGGGGGCACCATGACTCACCGCCCAGCCTCGTAAATCAAACCATTGCAAATCGAACAGTCCTAATACCATTTCAAACCGCCCGAGTTGATTACTCTCACCCCTGACCCTTCCGGACCAGCACACGAACCCTCCCGAGCGAGACCCAAAGGCATACAAGCAAGTCATAGAGGAGAGGGAAATCATCGAGATTCAGTCCGTTACCACTCGCAGCAAGTAGATCCACGGGAGCTTCAGGTGCATGAAGTCTCCCTCCCCCATCAAGACAGTTCCGATGTTCCTTGCCCCGGGGTCGCAATGTTTCCAAAAGGGGGGGAGACGACCACAAGATGAAAAAAGAGTCTACAACACAAGTCTCCGGGGGTAGGATGCCAGTCAATACCTCAAAAGTCAATAACGGTGGAAGATGCGGTGGCACACTCACGACCTCTAGGACACCATCTTCCAGGGCTTCATCCGATGATTCCAACACTCGCATCCCCACGGGGTCCTCGCAGTGAGTCAAAATGGCCGCTGCTTGAATGGCTACAGATGGTAGTTCCAACATTGGGGCAGGGTCCGGTACAATAAGCAGCATCCCAGATAGGCTTGCATCAATTATATTTATTGAAACAGTTACTTGAGATTGAAACGCCCAGAGTTCTGCCAGCAATGAACTCAGCGATGGCTCAGACACATTTCGGTCTTTGGTCTCACGCCCGAGACCGATCACAATCACCTCCCGAGTTAATTGGTGTCCCCGGGGGGGAAAAGACAAGGATCACGAGAGGGCAGGTGTGGACGGCTACTCGTCGTTCTCCACAGCCGCGATCACGCGGCTTAACGCCGCAGGCCGGGGCCCCGAACCCCGGAGGGAGCCGGCACCGGGTCTGCGGAACAGGAAGCCCCAACTGCCGTCAGTAGCAAGCAAGGTCACCTCTCCATCAGTGCTGAGCAAAGAGAACAATCACTGCCAATTCCGGGCGCAAAAGAAGCCTCCACTACGGTCGACCGGACCCTGCCTGGGTCTCTCAGCCATTGTTGTTGCACTACCACCCGGCCATGCAGATACTCGAGGCCCCGGCTTCACCGCTGGAGTAGGCCATAATCTTAAACTCGGTGTAACTCCGTGAAACCGGCCGATAGAAATTCCCGGATTTCACCCTCGGAGTGTGGAACTGTTCATGCACGCAGGGGCTGGGCGTAAAATCAAGATAGTTTGCAGGATCTTGCGGCGGGATACGGAGGTCAGCGGAGCCAGGAGCCTAAGCAGCCATATTGTTCGCTGTCGTACCTCCTCCTGTCATCAGTCTTATTGTATAATTTCAGGCTTTTGTTTCATTAAGTGAATATTTAGCCCTTTTTGTCTTAGATCAATTTACTTCTCCAGTTAGTGCAGCGAAGTATCCATGATAGCTTTAAAGTAGACTTTGGGCACCCAGCAACATTTTGCACTTAAAACAATTCAGAGCAGGGGGGATTAAACATTTTGAAATTGATTTTTAAGGTTTAAATCCATAACCCCCTTTTATAAATCAGGCCCCTTTGAAAGATATGACTTGGCCTGATATTTAGCTTATCAAGTTTAATTACTGTGTATCATTTTCCCCACAATTGCCATTACATCCATTCACTTCACTCCAAAACACATAAGTAAAAAAACGTTTACATTACAACTCCAATAGCTCTAACTCTAAAACAATTAGACCTATTGCATTGCAAATGCTTGTTGAAAGATATAGATGATGGGTCAAGGCTGTGATGTCTTTACAGCAAGTAATGATGCCAAGAAATTGAGTGACAAACAGTGTTGCTCGGTGTCAGAGGGACCTGAAGTGTGAGGACAGATATGAATTGGAGGTCAAATTGGAGGTGGGTGTTTTGGTATGTGCCAAATATTTGATACCCTATTTGGGTCATGTTCGCGCTATATAAAACACTGAATACATGAATAAATAAAGATGCAATTTTGTTAAGAACGTTTTTTGAAATTTTAGAGATCCTGTTAGAGTCATCGAAGTTAGAGGCAATGCTGTTTGTGCTTTGAATGGGCAATGGTGGAATATGGCAAGAGTTGCTAGAGTTGGAAAATGTGATCATGAGTTAAAACAAAAAGGTCTGTGACAAGCAAATGTCTGTTGTAGGGAATGGTCTGAGTTACGAAGGAGTGCTTGTGTTATCAAAGTACCTAAAAGATACACTCCTCTTACATGTTAAGTGGCATCCAGTTCGTTTTTCAAATTTACTTTACATATTGTCTTTCTCTGGTTAAGTATTCATCTCTTGTCCTGTTTGTGTGAATTTGTTTGTGTGTGGTAGTGTCTCTGTGGTTAAGTGTGTGTGTGTGTTGTCAAAACGAAAAGGGGGGCATGTGTGGCATTTGCAGATAGGATGTCTTTACTGTTTATTGTTGTAAGATGTAATAAGGCAGTGTACGGCCATTGGCTATGTTAGTCTTCTTCTGTTATGGAATTTCTTATGTGATGGTTTAAATAGTGTCAGAGTTGCAAGGATCTGCTGAGCCTTTTTACACCTATGTAACGGGCACTGCTGGACATCAATACATTTTCTCAAAAGTCTACCCCACCTTGTGGATTGGAATTATTTCCACATGGTTTCTAGGCCTCTATGTTCCGGCAGTTCTTGTCTGTCCTCCCACATTCCCTCCACATTGCCCCATACAGTAAAGTTGTGGGAGGAAACAGCATATTTGTTTATGAGATCCATCAAGTCCTTCAGTTTTCCACCTGGGTACCAGTTTCCTAGCACTTTCATACCCCTCTCCTTCTCATAACCCAGACCATCATCCCTCATGCGAGGAGTTAATATTCTCGACAGGTGGGAGGTCCTTTGCTTACATAACCCTTATGTGTCTTCTTCAAGGTGTAGGCCCATACAAATTGCAGGGTATTCAGCAGGAGATCAGAATATTCAATGCCTCTTAGAGTATTCGGGCTGGTCAGTGTTGCCAATAGCATGGCACAGGGTGGAGGTAAAGCATACACCTGTCGCTGTTCCTTGCTTTACCCCGCACCCCCTCCTCAACAATGCCTCCGTAAGCTGCCCATTTTAGTTGAGCTGCCCAGTTCTAAAGCCCCAGGTCAGAGACCTCCAACCCACCTCCCTCAGTGGGGAGCTGCATTTGGTTAATGCCACTCTACGACACCCCTTGCCTTACATGAGGTATAACAATAGGCTTTTTATCTATCAAAAGCACATTTTTGTGCAAAATTGGGTGAACTGCAAAGTAATACAAGACACTTGAAGGAAAACCATCTTCGACAGTATCACCCTGCCCCCCACTGATAGAGGTAGTGTTAGCCAGAAATGTATGGAAGTCCGCAGGGAAGTCAGTGCCAGTTGAAGATTGCCCTCAAGGAGCTCGGCCAAGTTGTGGTAAATACAAACCCCCAGGTAGCAAAATATGACTGGTTCCCAGAGGAGATTCTGCCCCATTTCTGGCTGAATATCACCCATTGTTGGCGCATGTATCAGTAATGCATCCGATTTATCCCGATTAAATGTCGAGTCCGACATCTTGCTAAAATCAGCCAAAATGCTAATCCCGACCCTCACTTATAGATCATACACATATGAGTAGATATAGATGGGGTGTTCATCAATCACTATTCCCTGATAGTGATTGGCGGTGCAGAGCATTAGGGCCAGTGGTTCTATCAGACATGGCAAATAACACCAGGAACAGCAGGCAACCCTGTTGGGTGCTGGTCTCTTTCTTACAAGGTGATGATATGACACCCCAGTTCAGAACAGAGAAATCAGGGCCAAATATAGTAGACTTGCCCTTGTGAGGAAGCCATTCCCTAGTCCCATGCTGGCCAGTTCTGTGTAAAGACGTCCCAGCGCAGAGAGTCAAAAGCTCTCTCTGTCAGTGCAGATCGCTAGTGCTGTAGGATAGTCCATTCATGGGGTATGGAGCATTTGGCGAATGTTAGGGCTCATACTAAGTTTAGGTATAAAAACCCTGTATGGTGAGTGTGAATAAGAGCACCAAGATGGGGGCCCAGTAACCAAAATGGGTAATAAGTATTTTATGATTCAGATTTTTATGCAGAGTGGGTCAATAGGATGTTACAATATCACTTTACACGTTTTGTGGAGGGGGG
>NW_028244198.1:0-1000 GCF_964263255.1 Lissotriton vulgaris | reverse complement strand
TCTCTGTGAGGGTAACGTTTAGGGAGGGGCAAAGACAGATGCCTGTCCTGCCCCCCTCCCTGCTTTTCAACCGGCCTGGCAGAGGGCCGTATTCAGTCACCTGGTGATATATTATACACTGGAGCTGCTGCCAATAACTTTCCCTCAACTGGAAACGCCCTGTTTACTAAATGCACAAAATGGTGTCCGTACTTTGGAACCAATTCCAACCACCGTTCGGGAAAGTGAAGGCACCCCTCCTCGCAACAGCAGACAGGATTTTGGTTTTTCTCCTGTTCTTTTCTATATATTTTGCACCTCTTCTATCACATCATTCTGTTCACCTACAGCGCCAAGAACTCCTTAGAGGTGTAAGCGCAATGTAAGCGTACTTCACAAACAAAATTAGGCATAACAGAATTTAGCAAACAGAATCTGCGTCAGTCTTTCGAGGACTCCTCAAGGCAACTCCCTGCAGCCTGAAATATACCTGTAATGTAAATATGCAAATTACTAGTGCATTCTGGGATATTAATGTGTCTGATACCGTTTCTAACCCTCCATCACGCCACTTACATGCCTCTGGCCGCGCACCATGCTGGGCTGTGCTCTGTAAGAATCCGGTGCTGTGAAAAAGAACTACAGAAAATAATATGCTTGGACCGTAAATACACAAGGACGCGCCTGCTTGTCATTCAGCAAACACGCCTATGTGGTGTTCAGTGTCACTGGTATTTAAGCATTATTTGAGCTATACCTTAAGGAATGACTCATTGTCGTTTAAGAATGAGAACAAATAAAAAAGCGCCGTAGAAATGACAATATATATGTAAGAACATAAACTGACACATATACAGTGAATAGTAGAATAAATAGTTAAAAACTAAGTAGCGCCGCCGAATGGGAGGGGTGGGAGGACCACTCACCTCAGCAAAACAGCGTCGGGCAAAACAGCGTCGGGCAGCATGTTCAGCGAGGTCCAGGAGGGGTTGGATCCGTCCTTTTCAGACTGGGGGGCGTG